>NW_007019436.1:160432-295830 GCF_000164805.1 Carlito syrichta
AACAAAAAAAAAAAAAAAAAAAAGAAGGGAGATGGAGAGAAATGCAAATCAAAACTACAATGAGATACTAACTAACATCAGTCAGTATGGCTATCACTAAAGAGTCAAAAAACAACAGGTATTGGTGAGGCTGTGGAATAAAGGGAATGCTTCCATACTGTTGGTGGGAACGTAAGCTAGTTCAATCTATGTAAAAAGCAGTATGGTGTTTTCCCAAATAACTAAAAATTGAGCTATCATTCAACCCAACAATCCCACTCCTGGGAATATACCTGAAGGAACATAAATCTCTCTCTAAAACAAACAAACAAAAAGAACACCTGTGTGTGTATATTCATTGCAGCACTATTCACAATAGCTAAAACATGGAACAAACCCAGATGACCATTGAAAGTGATTGGACTGGCCAGGCTCGGTGGCTCAGCCTGTAATCCCAGCACTTTGGGAGGCCAAGGTGAGTGGATTGCCTGAGCCTGCAGGTTCGAGATCTCATCTCTACAATAAATCCAAAACTAGCCGGGTGTGGTAGCATGCACCTGTAGTTCCGGCTACTAGGAAGGCTGAGGCGGAAGGATCGCCAGAGTTCAGCAGGTCGAGGCTGTGGTGGCCTGGAGCATGCCACTGCATTCCAGTCTGGGCAACAGAGTGAGACTCCAACTCAAAAAAAAAAAAAAGAAAGAAAGAAAGAAGGAAAGTGGACTGGATTAAAAAGAAATGTGGTACATATACATGATAAAATACTACACAGCCATAAAGATGATCTTAGCAGCAACATGGATACAGCTGTAGACTATCATTTTAAATAAACTATCACAGGAAAAAAAAAAAAAAAAACCCGAACACCATATGTTCTCACTCATAAGTACCACATTGGGTGTATGGGCACAAAAGTAGGAACAACAGACATTGGGTATTGCTAAAGGAGGGAGGGAGGAGAGAGAAGGAACACACAACCATCCACTGGGTACCATATTCACTACTGGGGTGGGGGGAGGCAAGTTTCACTAGAAGCCCAAACTTTGCCTTCATGGAAATTTCCCTTGTAGCAAATCCTCACATGTATGCCACAACTCTAAAATAAATTTAATATAGAGTTCCAAAGTGAAAAGTATGAAAGGTTGAAAGCAAATAAGTAAATATGATTGTGTTAAATTCCACATAGACTGTATCCCTCATTGCTGTCCTTAATTTCAATAGGTACCACAAAACAAAAGAGAAAACCAGTTTTGGGAAAGGATTTACCAGTTTTTGAGCTTTCTATTAGGTTCAGAGCTGAGCTCAAAGCTTAAGTTTTTGGGGCAGAGCTATTCATATCTATCTAAAACTACTGGTTTTATCAGTCACTGTAGTTATAAATCAAGCATACAGAATTAAAGTGCCAACTTTCAATGCAGATCATAAGATAATTCAGTATGAATTATCTTTGGAAAATTTATATCTACAAGTCTTTATGATCACTAAATAAAAATAATCAAAGAAGTAAAAAACAAGGCTTAATTTTATACAAATAAAGCAAAATAATTAAAAATATGCAATATTAAGGACATTACTGTTTCTATTATTTGAGAACTCAGAAACAGCCATGACATAATTTTGAAATACATTTGTGCATTCTTTCTTATAAAGTAAATGCATTGGAGGAACAAATTAGTTAAGTGTTTACTTATGGTTGGTTCTCCAGAATACAAGTAGACATTGATCCAAATCAAGGCAGACTATTCATTTGCATAAGTCAAATTTTACTTTGTATGGGGAGCAGAGAATGGGGAATAAAATGAGGACGGATAAAAATGAGTTAGAAAAAAGGCTGAATTATATAATTTCTTTTTTATTAGAGGTATCCCAGAGATGACAGAGATTGATAGGATAGAAATAAAGGCAGAGGCCACCAAAATAGCTAGTATTTGCTAACAGAAAGGGACACTAATTGCTATTCAAAGTCCACTATATGCTAGGAACTTTGCTATTTACCAGTGTTATCTTGTTTAATTCTCTCATGAACTCTTCAGTTACATATTATTATCTCCATTTTATGATGAAGAAATAATGTCTCAAAATTGACAGACAAAATGGTTTTTAAAAGTTCATTTTCATTCAGTTCTTGGAATACATTTGAAACATAGTATAAAATGTTGATGTGTAAGATGGACTCACAGGGGCAATCTGGTTCTACTTCTCATTGATTGAAAAATTTGTTCTTCTGGCCTGGATGGTTAAACATTCAAGTGTTGCCCTCCTAAAACTTAGTCAAAAGATGTCTTGACTGGGGGAAGAGATTAAATGGTTCTTTATTTGAAGTATAGGAATCACTGCACTTCTTTCCTTTTGTGATCAGGTTACCAAATCAGAAAACAGAACTTACTGAATGTATTAAGTATCTGAAGTGTGTATTCTAATCACATTATTTATTTATTTATTTATTTATTTATTTATTTATTTAGTATGTGTTTTTTTTTTTTAATAAACTTTTTTTTTTTTTTTTTTTGAGTTGGAGTCTCACTCTGTCGCCCAGACTGGAGTGCAGTGACCGCTCTCAGCCACCGCAGCCTCGACCTGCTGGGCTCCGGTGATCCTTCTGCCTCAGCCTTCCAAGTAGCCAGAATTACAGGCATGCGCTACCACACCCGGCTAATTTTTTTTTTTTTTTTTTTAATTTAGTGTAGAGATGAGGTCTCGCTTGCCCAGGCGGGTCTCGAACCCACGGGCTCAGGCAATCCACTCTCCTCAGCCTCCCAAAGGTGCAGGATTACAAGCTGAGCCACTGAGCCCGGCTTATAAACATATATATATATTTTTTAATTGTGGGGTACAGTTAAGGGTTAGGTATACAAATATGTATCGTTCAGGCACGCTTGTTGATAAGGGGTGTCTCCCCATCCCCAGACAGATATTGATATTGATTACCGTTAATCCCACCTCCCTTCCTCTCCCTACCACCCCATATGAAGGCTTCTGTAGTAGAAAATAGTAGCTTTTCCCTTATTATGTGAATAATTTACTTATTGTAAAGAACATGGCATTACTAATAATTACCTGCTGGATGAAGATAGGGTCATAAAAACCCTAGCGTTTCTGGGCAAGACAGAAAGGTGACCATCTTCATGGAGACGTTTGTAATGAAAGCTCTTATAGCTACAATAAGCCATGGGGTTGAATCCAGGCCAGTATTTAAGGAACAAGGACTTAAGAGTTAGACTTGGTTCTTATCCTAGCTCTGGAAAAGTAGTCTGTCTTCCCCATATTTCATAATTTCCCTGGTTTTGCTACTCATATGATTATATATGAGATAAAATTCAAACTATATGTTAATTTCACCTATCCTCTTTTCTAAACTGCCTTTCCACTACCCTAGAACAGGACAATTGATAGGTCAGTGTGTTTATTAGGAGAGTGCTTTATTTTTTAACTTTTAAATTTTTTATTTTAAAGATGTGGGGTACAATTTTATTTTAAAGATGTTAGGTATACAAATGTTTATTATGCAGGTACCCTTGTTGATGAGATGGGCCCTCACCCTCCCCTGGCTTGATTGAAACTAGAGAATTTAGAAGCCAATATAACAGTCTTTGAGAGCAATGACACAGGCCTGACCTAAGGTAGATGCAGCAATGGCTGAATGAGGCCACCAACCTGGAAAATGGTTGTAGGTACCAAATCTCGTCATACTATCAACCACGGGACACTAGGAAACTTAACTTCCTAACTGGATAACTCAATAAATTACCTTATGTAACAACCAGAGAAATTTTACCACACGTCCATCTCCTATTCTGTTACACGAGTGTTAAAGAAAATGTTGCTTTCGTTGCCCTCCACTTGATCATAACTACTCACTTTGTCAAGAGCCAGAAGCCTTGAATGGTCTCTCCAGAAGTCTCAGTTATGTGTCCTTTCAAGTCTTCCATTGCAGTCTCAATGGTCCCTGGCTGAATGGGAAGAAGAAAATATCTAATTTAGAGAAGACTGAGCCTACTTTGTACTTATGATTAGTTAGTATGTTGCAGCAGCTCCTCCAGGAACCTGACCAGGAAAAGTTTTGTAGTTGCCTGTTTGTTCTAGCCACTGACTTCTAGAGAATTTAGGCTTAAACTCTGATATTTAAGCTGCTCTTTTTGAGAAAAAGTGATTCAAATCCTCTCTTCTGTAATCTTACTCGTAGACATGAAGACAGACATTTTCAGAAGACCAGTTTTACAAAAGAATATGTTTATTAGGAAGTTTAAAGCATTTAGCAATTTATGAACTTAAAAAACTATACATTTTTAACTTAAACCTTTCTTTGTAGAGCACATGTTAATAAACAAAAAATGGCAGCCTTCTACCAATGTTCTGACCATAAAGTTTAGCTGACTCTGGGTGATAAACTCTGTCGCCTCACCTCACTTTATCTTTCCTTCCAAAAACAAATGTTCCTACTTATGATCCTAACTCTAGCTTAAAAACTGATTGACACCTGTTTGAATAAGTTCATATACTCTTTAGCTCAACAACCCTTAAAGTTCAGTGCACATTAGAATTACCTGAAGTGTGTGCTAAAACACAGATTTCTGGGATCTATACCCAGAGTTTCTGATTCAGTAGATCTTGGGTGGGATCTAAGAATTTGTATTTCTAAGTTGCTGGGTGATACTCTTGGTATGGCGACTCTAACCATTGCTCTCTAGGCACTCATTCTCAACCTTACTCCACATCAGAATCACTTGGAAGCTTTTAAAATTCCTAGCACTTGACTGCATACCAGATTAATTACATCAGAAACTTAGTGGAAGGGACCCATATATCAGTACATCAATATTTTTTTAAAGCATCCCAGATTATCCTCATAGGCAGCCAAGGTTAATAGTCACTACAACCCAGGGATTATCTAGTCTAGGCCATTTCATTGTATTGAGGAGGAAACTAAGGTCCGTGTGGGAAGTACCTGCCAAGCTCAGTCAGTTTAGAAGTGGCAGATGGGACAAGAAACCCAAACTTTTCATTTTCAGACCCACAACACAGTGCTGGCCTCACTTCCAATGCTGGACTGCATTAGATAACAAGTAGTTTGCAAGATCCCCTACATTCTCTGAATAAAAGGATTTTAACACCAAACATTTAACTTGTAAATACTAACATTTCTAACTAATCCTCTTAGCCTGAGACCAATCCTTTTCTCACAAAAGAAAAGAGAGACACTAACCTTTCTAGGACTCATTAAAATACCTCTTCTTCCAAGGGCTAGGGTAGTTATAGCATTTTTGTGTGCTTGAAATATTTTGGTCACAGTGTCCATTTTTCATATATAAGATCCATACATGAAAAACTGGAAAGGAATCAAGCTGCTTCAGATAAAATGAAAGATACAGAATGTTATCTGCTTAACTCCATCCACCCACTCTCCACTGTCAATTCACCCCACACAGCCCAAGACTCCAGGAAATGGACAGGACAGTTCCTGACTAAAGTTGAGTGACTTGAGTTCATATTTCAGGTCTATCATGTACTAATTGTGTAACTATAGTCAATTATTTTTCTCTCCTGGGCATCTATTTCCTTTTCTATAAGACAATTAACTGGATGAAACTAAAATTTTCTGAGCCCAGCTGATGACCAAAGCTTCCTACAAATCTTCAAAAAAATATTATCACAGTCCTTATACTGTGAGATTCTGATTCTATCATTTTAATAAATTTTCTGTGGAGCTTGGCGGTCAGCCAGTAGACTGAGTTATTTATCATTCTCTATCAACCTCTGCTGCTGCTTTAAAAGTTGTCAGAAAGTTTATATGCCATCCCATGTTTGCTGACACCTGTGTATCATGAAATCGGTAACTTCTAGTACAACAATCAAATGTACTTTGAACTTCTGCCTATAGAGAAGGTCATACCAACATCAGTCATTTCCAGAGAACTCACTGATGGGGCTACCCTCCAGGTTACCCTGGAGGGAAGAAAGTTCTCTATGATTCTATGACAATTCTCCCTTCACCCAACCTCAGCTCCCTGTGATACCGTATGGCTCTACCAAGCCCACTGGTTCTCTAAAATATGTTTTCTTTGATGACTCAACATGGTTATTTTTCCTGTCTCTCTTCTTGCATCCACATATTTTTGGCCTCAACAAATATAACTCAGTAGTGAGACTAATACTTATCAGAAGAAAAAATTATAAGTGGAGTTAAAGAATAATGAAATAATCCCAAAATAAGCATTTTGTTGAATGCTTTCATGCCAGGCACTTTGCCAAAAATATGTGAAGATGAATATAATAATTTAGAATTTTTTAAAACCTTACTTGTCTTCCTTATGGAAAATAATTGGCAAAATCTATCAAAATGAAATTGATCTATCCTTTGATCCAGATTTCTACTTCTGTGAAGTCATACTACAGAAATTTTTTGCATATGTGCAAAATGACATATCTTTAAAGGTTTTTTTGCAGCCTTGTCTATGGATAGCAAAACTTGGGAGAAAAATCATCCAAAATATCTAGTAGTAGGGGACTGGTGAGATATATGATAGGGTACATTCATACAATGTAATATGATAAAAGTAAAAAAAAAAAAGAATAAAGAAAATTGTGTCAGTGTGGGAAGATTTTTAGATATATCATCAAATGAAAGAAAAATGATCAGAAGAGGGGGTAAAATATGCTACTGCATATTTATGTGAATAAAAATATTTGTTTGCTTGCATATATCTAAAGTAACTCTTAAAGGATTTAGACACTATTACCAGTGGTTCCCAATGAGTAGGGATGGAATGGATGGAAATAGAGGATGAAGGAGGTGTTTTGCTATATACCTTTCCAAAAGTTAAATGCTAAAAATAAAGTGTGTTATTTACAGAATGAATTGGTAGCTTTTGGAGTTTTGTCAATGTTCTCACCGTTTGTGCTGTTGTTATCTATGGTAGAAGTGCTGGTCAAGCCCTTATAGAATACAGAAGGGAAATGTACCCTACTTATGAAAAAACTTTCTCAAATGGAGTTTTCCTCTCTGTTCTCATACCACAACAATCATCAGCACAGAAGAAGACTTCTGTGCCCAAATATGGGGTTTCTTCCTTTGACCAAGCAACAGACAACAGGCGGATATCCTCCAATTCAATTCCAACACTATTTACCTAGAGATAGTGTCAGATCCCAAAGTCTGAGGTCTCAGTCCCCAAGACTACCCCGTCCTCCAGAGACAGCAGTCACAAATCCTGGCCGCCAGAACTTCTGACCTACTCTCTTCAAGTTGAGGTTCCCATGACCCCCTCTTTGGGTTCAATTGATTTGTGAGAGCAGCTCACAGAACTCAGGGAAGCACTTTTATGGGTTTATGATAAAGGATATTGCAAGAGATATGGGTGAAGTGATGCATAGGCTGAAATATGGAGTAAGGTGCGTGGAGCTTCCATGCCCTCCATGGGCACATCACCCTCCAGGAACCTCCACCTGTTCAGCTATCCAGAAGCTCTCCAAACCCAGTCTTCCTGGGTCTTAATGCTGGCTGTGTAACATCAGCATTCCTCTCTCCCAGGTACAGGGCAGACTCTCTCTGGGAAGACTTAAAATTCCCAGTCAGAAGGTGGGAGAAAGTTAGAGGCAGGTGAAAAGAGGGTGGGAGAAGGTGACCAGGGGCTGTGTGAGTTATGAGCCAGAAACCATGAATAAAAACCACTATCTATAGCATAACACCACATACCCAAATAGAAAATCTTACTCTCCTCCATTTAATTATTTTTTGGTTACTATATGTTAACTTTAGTCTTCTAGTGTCAAAAATAACATAAAATGAAGTATATAAATACTTTGACTTGTGTCTGAGACATTAAGCTTTAAACCTGTCTTATGGCTGCAGGATCCATTGGAAGTCATTTTGTCAATCTACACATCAGTTTGTGCATTTGTTAAATGGAACAGATAATAATAATTAACTGAGCAATTGAGAGATTTCATGAAACACTGTATATAAAAACTGGTAAACAATGAATAATAAAAGGCTTTATCATTATTCTCATTATTGCTAATATTAAAAAGAAGGAAAATCATTATACCAGAATTTGGAAATTAAATGGCTACTTGCAATTTGAAAAATTAGTTCTAAGGTACTGTGCAGACAAAAACAAACAAAAAAATGTGGTGGGATAATATGTACATATAATCTGAGTTAACATAATGGGCAATATTTTCTCTTATAGTCTAGCACTAAATAGTTTCAGTCAAAGCAAACCTACTGAGGGAATTTCAGAAACATATGTGTTTGTTTCCTTGCATTTCCTTGAGCTAGACTAGCCTGGGGCCAGTTGCCACACAAACACTGCCCATGTCTGTGCTAATTTTTCCCCATGTAATGAACTCCTTAGCGAAATGAGTGAAGAATAGAAAAGAATGTTTCTGGAGACTTATATATGCAGGTATTTATTGTGGGGCCCATTGTATTCAGACAGGGATTACTCTGCAATGAACACATAAGGTAAGAAAATCAGCTTTAAATCAGATGTAATTTCTAAAGTTCAAGCAAATTTGTCTTTCCCTGGAAAATGAAGAGAATGTGTCTTATCTCATTAAGATTAATGATATACTCTTATAAAGAAACATCATCTATTTTACAGTCTTCAAGGTATTTCACTGTTGGAGGGAAAAACAAGAAACCTTTCATCCTGTGAGATATCTATTTTCTAGACCAGAAAGAAGCTCACACAGTCAATAACAATACAACTAACATATTTATTTGTTCCCAGTGTGAAAGCAAGACACAGGGAAACCTACAGCAAGTGAAGAGGGAAAGGGAAAGAGTATGAAAGCCAAATTAGTGTCATGGAAGCACTGACATCTTGCTACACAATGGGAAGTCCTGAACCTGCTTATTAAAGTCTCGTTGCTCACAATAGAGCACAGACTATAAAAAGGCCATGGGGAACCATTAATTAAATATTAAAAGATCAAATAGTTTTAGTCCCATTAGTTTGTATGTAATTTACATTTTCAAGTATAAATTTAGAGATAATTCCCCATCCCGAATTGCTTTCAACTTTCTGGATAAGGTATCTGCAAATATAGAGTCCTGGTGGGAGTTTAAAAATATCTTTCCCCATGTGAATTAAGTATTGTTCCTCTCATAAGAAGTTGTTTTTGAATACCAGTCTCCACAACTAAGAAGGTTATCGTAATATACCTCTTGTTATTAGCCTTAAGGGGTACTTTTGTTCAGAGAAGTCACTAGACCTTTTTTAGATACGTGTAAGCAACAATAGCAGATGAACTAAATCAGGAGGAAAAGGTTATCCAAACAGATGGGTGGTGAATAGTTTGGACCTTCATTTCTGTGACCTTTCATTCATTTTTCAAGGCTAGAGGCAGTGATTTTTGGTAGAAAACATCAGGAGTCTTGGGTTCCAGACCTGCCTTCAAGTTCTTACATGGCCCAGAGGTTACTGGTTGACCATGGCACTAAGTCACACCTCCTTTGTATGCATCATGGTTTTGATTAGATATTCCCCAAGAACCTTCTAGATCTGAGCAGAGTGCTCTGAAGCTAAGTGAGAGGGGCACAGTTTCAAAAATAAATCATAGGCTGGTGGTCTAAAAATGTAAATGTGGCATCCCAGACTGACCCATGAGGAACACAAGAGGTTTGAGGGGCAAATATACTTTTGTATGATCTGGTATTCATAGGTATGTCTAATGTATGAGGTTATGATGCTAAAAGTGACTTAATTAGCTAATTAATCAAGAATTAATTCATATTTCCATATTAGTCATCTCTGCACAAATCCAGCTTGAAACTCATATCACTGACCCTTCTTATTATAGCATTGGGTGTTTACTCCTGGCATCTGAGAAACTGAGTGCTATCCTGCCACAGGGAGTCAATGAATGATTTTTTACTCTAGTTTAAAATATATAAAAAGGAAACAACCTAAATATCTGATGAAAGTTAAATAAATTGTAGTATATCCCTATAGGTGGATATAATAGAACGGTTAAAAATTATGAAAGCATATTATTGACATAGGAAATATTTGGTATAGAACCCCATTTTTCCACAACAAACTGCACATATAACAAAAAGGTTGAAAAGAATATGCATCTAAATATATAAGCACACATTTAATACATTTTGACTAACTTTGAGCAGTGGATATGGTGACTTTCATTTTTTTTTGTTTATACAAATTTTCTAATTTTTCTTCAATAAACCACTTCCTGTGCAATGATTTTAAAACCTTTTAGTATTTTAAGGTGCTTGACCAAGGAATTCTTCCACTTAATTTCTCACCGCTTTTCTGAATTTATAACATAAAAGCTTTAAATTCTGACTTTGTAGTAAATTGATTTCTTTTTTATTGTATTACATTATAAATTGGGAATTGGAAAACTTTAGTTCTAGCCCTCACTTTGCCACTTACTAGTCTCTTGGGCAAGTCAATGCTCACTATCATGAGCTTTCTCTAGGCCTTATTTCCTTCTGAAAATGAGTGTGTTGATTAACTCATTGATGTTAAAGGGTGGTCCATAGAGAGAGAGTATCAGTATCACCAGAGAGTTTGTAGAAACACAGAATCCAATTCTTTGTACAGTAAAGATTGAGAAGTTCTGGACTATATCATCTATAGGTCTCATTTTAGCTCTAAGAAGTGATACTTGATAATGACTTTTTCATAGACTTAAATCTTTAAGAGTCTTGGTCTTATTGAATTATCTTAAGAAAATGAATTAGCTTCCTCTTTACTGCATCTACATCTATATCTTACTGTGGAGGTCATGGTGAGGTCATGGGCATCTTAATGTCTTTCCCCATGACCAATTATAGAAATGTGAAATGTAAGATCAAGAAAAGAGAGTATATTTATAATAACAATGAGGTCACATTTATACTGTTTATGGTTGTGTTATACATTCTACTAGGAACTTCTAAAAAGTTAGCATCTCTATAAAACTGGTATGTTTTGGCCAGGCACAATGTCTTACATCTGTAATCCACATACTTTGGGAGGCCAAGGTGGGAGGATTTCTTGAGCCCAGGAGATCAATATCAGCCTGAGCAACATAGCAAGACCCCACCTTTACAAAAAACAAATATATATATATATATATATATATATACAGATATATATAAAAAAAAATTAGCTGGGTGTGAGTGGCATGCATTCATAGTCCAAGCAACACAAGAGGCTGAGGTGAGAGAATCTCCTGAGCCCAGGAGTTTGAAGCTGCAGTGAGCTGTGATTATGCCATTGTACTCCAGGCTGAGCAATAGAGTGAGATCCCAACTCAAAAAATTGGCATGTTTTATTCACACTTTGCAGATGAGAAAATTGATATATATACACACGTGTATACATACGATATATACATAGACATACACATACATACACTTTCCCTTATTTTTTTCAACTACTACCACATCAATAGATTTCTGGTTTGTAAACTAGTAAAACTGGATAATTTCTTTATTTATGTATCATTATAAATTTCAGTTGAGCCAACAGTTATACTTTCATTATCCTCACATGTTAACACATTTATTATACTCATATGGCAATAAGAACTCTTGGTATTACATCTTTTTTTCTGTAAGACAGCAAGTGCTGAGTGCCTTGGGAATTTCACTCTCCAGGTTTCTAGACAATCCTCAGGTGTACTTTGGATGCACTAATAAAATTAGAAGATGGTTTTTTTTTCTATACATCTAATGAAAAAGATATTCTACACATTGATTGGAATCAGTTATTGGAAACTTTGTTTTCTATACATCTAATGAAAAAGATACTCTACACACTGATTGAAATCAGTTATTGAAAACTTTGATAAAAGAGCCATCAATTCAATTGTGCATGGTAGAAAAAAACATTGGATTTGCAGAAAGAAGATCCAGAATCTAGCTGCAGCTCTTCTACTAATATTATGTGACTTGGAGAGATCACTTCATTCCCCTCCAACTTTAATATGTTCACCCTTAAAACAAGGATGGTAACCCCTAATGCCTCACCTACCATACTGTATTGCTCCAATGGACCAAACAGAAAATGAATGCTAATTTTCAGTATAAGCCACAAGAGCCAACATAAATAAAAGTATGATGTGCAATGGCTTTAGGCAGTGTCCGTTTAGCTAAGCACAAGCTACATTTTCTAGAATTGCTTTTTTTTTTGGTATGTTTCCAGAATATTGCTGGTGACAAGAGACATTTGGATAAGCTTTGAAAAGCAGAAGTGATACATCAGTCATTTTCTGTTTTGAAGATCAAGGCAGGTAATCATGCAATGTGGTAACTCATGGTTGTGGCAACTGATATCCTGGTTTACTTGATGACAAAGGGTTACACTTAGGTCTGCATCTCCTTCATTATAGTCTGACTTTCTTTCTAAAACTTTCCTACTTTGGGCTGGCTAAGAGTGCAACTCATTCGTGAAAGGCATCAGCTTCCAAAGGAGACTCCCATGATCAAGGGTAGAGTTGGTGGGAGGCAGACACAGTTTCCAGTATTACCTCATGAGTTACACATTGTCATCAATAATTTCAGTTTGTCCATGCAGTTTTTCCCTAGTCATTATTCCTTATTCCCACTTCACAACTCCCAACTGGCTGACTTATATTGTGTATTACCAGACACAAAGGCAACAACTGTGTAGACTCCTCAGTTCTCATAACTTCAAACATTCCCAATGATAAATACCTTATTATATATCCCACAGTGTGTCCTTCTCTCATCAAACTCTGGTATCATCAATTTCAAAGATAATTAACTCTAAGAGATGCATTGATTTTCTTTTCAGCTATAGCTTATAACTGAACTTTGCATATTTAATAAAGTTCACACACTATGGAAGACAAACCATATGCTCTACGTAAGCAGAAACACTCACACAAACACACACATAGTGCAGCATGTACCAAAGCATCTTGCACATAAAAGTATATGTAATATATAAACACAGACCCACACAAACACACAGGTACACACACACACACACACACACACACACAAGCATGTACACACACACACGCACACATCGAGTTGTTTTAGTTAAAACTTTACCTTTACTAAAAATGTATTTTGAAAGCTACCAAATCAGGATTCATTAGTTAAAGCTTTGGAAAAGTTACAAACTCATGGCCCACATTTATTTATGAGATTGAGTTTAAAGATTTTTTTTTCAACAAAGAGATGTCCCACATACACAAGAAAATGAAATGACCTATGTTGTCACAGTGTACACTCCCTACTTTTGCCCCCAATTGATTGTAGCCTACGTGCTATCCACTATGGTGTCAATAAGAATGCTGAAGGATTGAAAGAAAGGAGAGCTTAAGAAAGATATCAGAAATCCAGGAAGTAATCCACGTGATCCAAATGCTAGAAGTTTAAAATATTTTTTTAAATCTAGATGAACAAGGCCCACCATCTTCACCCACACATGCATTTGCTTTCCCAGCTTCATTGCACAGGTAAGAGAATTCAGCTCCAGACTGCAACTATAGATTTGAGATTTAAAAGTGTCTGCTCCCATGTTGCAATCTGAACATCCCAACGTAAACCCTTGAGATTCAGCCTGTTCTCAGCAGCCCTTTCCACTCCATAATCTATGTATTTTGCAAATAAAAAATTAATATCCTCACTGAGTCCATAGCTTTATATTCTAGCTGCAACAGTTCCTTCTCAGAACATTAGTTATTTAAGGTCAGGTTTGACATGAACACAAAGACAGAAACCAAAGATACAGGGAGGCTAGAGGACTTGCTTTTCCTTGACACTCTCTGTGCAATAAAAAATAAACTGCTAATGTCTCTGAAGTTCAGATCCTTCATCTTTAAAGGAGGATACTGACTTCATGATTACTATGACTATATTATGAGATAAATGTGAATCCACCTGGTAAACATGTAGTATATAGAAGAATTTTAAGATTTTTTTTTTTAAGGAGAATTTTTATGTAGAATAAAGAACATCAATGATTTTACCCGAGTAACGAAGTACTTCCGGGAGATGTAAGGCTGGTGATAAGGATTAGGGTAAAGTGTTGATTCAGTCACACTTGACTGCCTTGAAATCTTCTTGGGCACTGGGTCCTTGCCTGGGTCCCCCGGTTCTGTGGATAAGTGATCAGTCTCTAAGGGCTGGTCTTCTCCCTCTTGCTTCAGAGACACAGGCTGGAATCCTTCAAAACTCCCAATTGTTGACATTTCTTCAGTCTAAAACAAAGGAAGAAAAATATTTTCATTAAAAAAAGTTACCATTGTCCTGGATATGGCAAAATCGGCTGTGATGAGCAAATTACCTCCTGAAACAAACACCCTTCATGTTAACTAAACAGAGGCACTGATGGATACAAGTCAATAACACAAACTCCTAAATACCACCCATCATCCTGCAGGGTCATTTACCACAGGAGAAAATCAGAGACACTCTGGATAAAGAAAAAGAGTTGCAGATAATTTCATTTTCTCAGCTTAAGTCCCAGAAGACTGGAAGCTGAATAAGGGAGAAGTATAAAATAACTGTCAGACATTTCTCTTCAAGATTTTATAGCATTATTGCTTGAAAATCCACCAGACTGCAGGGTTATTTAAGAGTTAAAAGCAATGACAATATGCCTTCTTGTGTACTTCTTGTGTAATAACAGGGCACAAGAGCACTTGGAAATCAGCATATTTTTAAACTGAAAATTCCAATTCTAAAATTTTATTCTAGTGGAATAATTTAGACAAATACCCAAATATATATATATACACAATATGCATATATGATCATTCATCACAACATTGCATTTAATAGAAAAATATTCATCTTTCTGACTAATGGAAAAACATTCTCTATCATAGATAGCAACATTAGATACACTCAATATTGTATTTAATACTTAAAAATTTACACTAAAACTAAGCATCTATCAGTAAGAAATGTGGTAAATAAAATGTAAAATGCTACAACATGCAGCAAAATACAATGTTGTCATTTAAAACGTGAATGGATATTTTCATCATGGAAAAATGTCCAAAATATATTATTAATGGGAAAAAGTAAGTCACATAATAGCATTACAAATAATGTTATTTAGATTTGTTTAAATAATTAAGCAGAGAGAGAGAGAAAGAAAAAAGAAAATATAATAAATGTACTTGCATATACATGTATGGTAAACAGATGTTAGAAAACCTCAGAAGTCTGAAAAGAAGAAAATAAAATGCTATGAATAACAATAATCGTCTTATCTTACTGATAGTGTTACAGGTGGTTTTAACTTTTGTTTTCCTGCTTCTCAATGCTAAAAATCACATATGATTTAAAATAAATAAAAATGATAAATTGGTTTTTATTTTGTAAATATGAATTAAGACAAAACAAAATAGAAGGCAAATGTTAGCCCAGTGAAGTCAGGCTTCCATGTTCAGTCAGACATTTCTACAACAAGCAGGTTACCAGTGCCATGAAGCAGGGCTTCATGCCCAGTTTCACCATATATCCGGGAATGCTATACTATCCTGAGTTGCCTCGATGTTCTTAAACAAAGGTGATTTTAATTCCATTTCCTTGGACCATGTGAAACATAAAACGGTGAGAAAAACCCCATCCCCAGCAAGTTAAAACTCTTGAAATTAGTATTAACTAGAGTATACAAGAGGGAAACACAATAGGATCACATCATTTATTACTTAAATTTGGCTACTTTGGCATGAAAAGGGTGCTATTAGCAATTATGCTAGGATGATAAGAGTAAACTAGACTGTCTCAGGCAAATTTGAATCTAAACATAGTCACCCTGGGAGATTTGAACACAGGAGAAAACACCATTGAGAGACTCACAAGTGGGAAGCCTTATACAGTTTGCCTTACACTTTTTCTCATCTGATCTTCCCAGCAACCCTGGGAGGGTTATTTATTCCATCCCCAGCTTTCTGAGGATCACAGAGTAGATGAGACCTATCCAAGGGCACACTTGGATAATAATAGAAGCACCTGGTCTCCCAACCATGCTTAGAGTCCAGCATCCTCATCATGATATCATGCTGTTTGTTTTTTTTTATTATAACAGGAAGTAATTCCCTGAGTTTTCAGGTAATTTTTATAACTTAGCCATACAAAAAGATAGAGATTGCTCTGGCAGAAAACAAGTTATGTGTGTGTGTGAGAGAGAGGGGGGGAGAGAGAGAGAGAGAGAGAGAGAGAGAGAGAGAGAGAGAGAGAGAGAGAGAGAGAGAGAGAGAGATTGATTGGTGAGGCACTTGGCCTCCCTGGCAGCTACATGCTCTATTTATGCAGGTCTGCCACCTCTATGACAGTGAGTGTTGGAAGGAAACGTATTTCTAAAGTTCCTGTAACCTGTGAAGGAAGGTTTGTGCCATTGGGGAAGGAAAGCCTGCTTCTGTATTTGCGCACTCTGTGAACACACGCCTAACAACAGACATCTGCGAAAGACTCCTGTGCCTGGAAAACAGAGGGAGGATTTAATTAGCACCACTTCCTTTCCCTCAGGCTGTCTTCTCTGGAAACACTTGGGGAAGCTCAGCGCTCTGAGATCAAGCTGTTTGAGATCCAGGAAAGAAGGAAATTCTTAGCTCCATTTAAATTCTCAGCCATAAATAGTGGGAAAATTTGAGCCTGGCTATCCCAAGCCAGAGTGATCCCAGCTCTGCTCATCCCGAGGACATCTTGGAAGGACAATGAGTAGATTTCCTCAACAACTTCCCCAGTATGAGAGGAATGTGCTTAAATCTAAGCATATCACGCCATTCTTCATCCTCTCTGCCCAGACAATTTGCTTATTCCCAATTCAATAAAAGGGACCTTCCATCCCTGCATAGACTGTATACAATGAAACAGTAGAAGCACATTAATACCAGTAACAAATCCAAAATCAAATATTCCATTGCTTTGACATGGATAAATTGAGTCATGTAACAAACTCATTGAGAGTATTTTAGAACTGAAAAGAATTAGTTTTGTAAGATTTCTCCAGTAAATTTATCTTAGCATTTAGTGCCCAAAAGAGCAAAAGCAGCACAATTTCATAGGGAAGCAAAGTTTCAAGGATTAAAAAGAAAAAAAAGTCTAAAAATTTTAAACTAATCTTCACACTCCGAGGAATTCACAAAATAAATACTACCATAAAGAAGAAAAAGAATACAGTATTAATTGCTTATATTGGGTAGTAATGAAAAATTGGAAACCAGCTAAACTCCTAATGATCAAGAAAAGACTAAGAATATCCAACTGATATTGTGCAGGCATTTAAAATAACTGCATAAATAGACTATATACATTGCATAAGTAGACTATATAAACTACATAAACGTTGCAGCAGCATGAGATTAAAAGTCATATTTTCTTGAGTGAAAAAAGCAGGAAACAAATATATTTTATTTGATAATGGTCATTTGAATAATTTTTACATCAGTAGAGACTAGAAAGGAAATACTTAGATTTACTGAGGCAGTTAGATTGTGAGTACATTTTAAAAAATATTTAAATTTCATCAGTGCTGTTTTCATTTCTTTAAGTGCATGCATGAATGCAAAATAAACTACAAAAGCAGTGCTATCTTTTCTTTGGTCAGACAATAGGAATTCTATATTTCTAAGTTGTCAGAAAATTCAGAGCTAAATAGTTATATACTACTGTATTAAATAACTTATTTCCAGATCCTGGTCTAAGTATAACTGCCTCCCTTTGTACATGACTTCATCTATAACTCTGAGAATTTTTCTAACAATATTTTAGAAGGGAGTGGGGAATAAGCGAAGCTTAAAAGTTATTGTCTAGTCCAACAATTTCATTTTACAAATATTGGAATAGACCCACTGGGACAGGACTTGTCCAAGGTCACACAGTTACACAGAATCAAAACATGCACCCAGAGTTCTAGTCTTCTAGAACTGTCACTGGTTTTTCCTGTGCTTCAAGTTATAACATTTAGAAGACGAACAGAGAAGCAGCCATCATAATTATGACTGGAAAAGTGGAGGCACTTTTGCCAAATGTCTGGGGGTGGGATCAGAGAGACAGTTCGGCTGAAGCAGGACCAATCCCAGCTTCCCCCACATCAGCAGTCTCAAAATGAGTGAAGATTTTCTTGTTCCCCTAGAACCAGGCTGACTATAGGCATAGTAATTTCAGTGCCTGGGGCCCTCAATACAAGATATGGGGTACAATTCAAGGTTAGGTATACAGATGACCATTGTACAGGTAAAGTGTGGGCCTCACTGTGGTCCCCACTTCACTTGGTTTGAGATTAAGTACCCTTATTGATGAAGTGTGCCTCCCCTTTCCTGGCAGTTTCCCACTAATTACAATCTTCTTCGTATAGTATTATGATAATTGCTCATGGTCCGCTTATGAATGAGAACATGCGGTACTCAGTTCTTTGTTTCTGTGACACATCACTGAATATTATGGACTTTTTTTATTTTTTGAGTTGGAGTCTCACTCCGTCGCCCAGACTGGAGTGCAATGGCCGCTCCCGGCCACCGCAGCCTCGACCTGCTGGGCTCCGGCGATCCTTCCGCCTCAGCCTTCCAAGTAACCGGAATTACAGGCACGCACTACCACGCCCAGCTGATTTTTTTATTTATTGTAGAGATGAGGTCTCACTGCCCAGGCGGGTCTCGAACCCGCGGGCTCAGGCAATCCTCTTACCTCAGCCTCCCAAAGGTGCAGGATTACAGGCTGAGCCACCGAGCCCGGCTGTATTATGGACTTTAAGTCCATCCAAGTGACTGCAAAATTCATAATTTTGTCCTTCTTTGTAGCTGTGTAATATTCCATTGTGTATATATACCACATTTTTGTTCCAGTCCACTTTCAATGGGCAGCATGGATGGATCTTTGTTTTTTTGCTATTATGAATAATGCTGCAATAAACATGTGTGTGCAGGTATCCTTTTCATAGTGATTTGAGTTCCTCCGGGTATATTCCCAGATGGGGATTGCTGGGTCATAAGGAAGATCTATTTTTAGATCTTTTAGGAATTGCCACTGTTTTCCACAGAGGTTGTACTAGTTTACAATCCTACCAACAGTGTAAAAGCGTTTCCTTTTCTCCACATCCTCTCCAGCAACTGTTGTTTTTTGAGTTAGTGATGATGGCAATTCTAACTGGAGTTAGGTGGTATCTCAGTGTGGTTTTAAATTGCATTTCTTTGATGACTAGTGAGACTGAGCATTTTTTCATGTATCTGTTGGCCACTTGTATGTTTTCTTTGAGAAGTGTCTATTCATACCTTTTGCCCACCTTTGAATATAGCTGTTTGTTTTATTCTTTTCAGCATGTTTGAGATCCCTGTAGATCCCAGATGTTAGGCCTTTGTCAGATATACAGTTGACGGATATTTTTTTCCTATTCTGTGGGCTGTCTCCCCACTCTCTTGATGGTTTCTTTGGCTTTGAAGAAGTTTTTTAGTTTGATGAGGTCCCACTTGTCTATTTTATCTCTTATGGCATGGGCATTTGATCAGGAATTGGTTGCCAGTTCCAATTTCCATAAGGGTGTCTCCTGTATTTTCTAAGGTTCTTACAGTTTGAGGTTTTACATTTAGGTCTTTGATCCATTTAGAGTTGATTTTTGTGTATGGTGATAGGCAGGGGTCTTGTTTTAATTTTCTGCAAGTGGTCAGCCAGTTTTCCCAGCATCATTTACTGAATAAGTTCCCCTCTCCCCAGTGGTTGTTATTGGAGGCTTTGTAAAAGATGAGTTGATTGAGAAATTGACGTTTTGCATCTGGAATCTCTATCCTGTTCCATTGGACTATATGCATTTTCTTGTACCAATGTTGGATTTTTCTCTCTTTTATAAAAAAAAAAAAAAAACCCAACTTTTAAAGTCAAAGAAAATGTTTTAATTTTTTACTCACATCAGGAAACAGGTGAAATTTAGAGTGTACCCCAAACCTATAACATTTTGCTTAAAAGAGAAAAAAAACACATAATATTTAACTGTTTAAAGTTAGAGAAACATGTTTTAATACTGATGTTATTGCAGTGGGAAGGCAGAAGTGTTTGGGGCCCATGGAGACCATAATGTGGCCCTGACTCAAATTCACATCCTACTCCTCACATTTCCCACTTCATCTTCTGTTCTGGTGCTCCATCCTAGAATGTCAGAGCTAGAAGAATCTCCCCAGTCCAGGGCTTTCCAGTTTTTTTTATCCCTGAGGATTCTCACTGCATAATCTTAAAATGATTCTTTTTGCTCTTTTAAAATCAGAGACAACTTCAGCACTATTGGGCCCCAGTAAATATTTGTTTCTCAGAAAAGTGGATGAATAACTACCCTGAGAACTTCTAATCAGCTTGAAAAGCATAGCCAGTTTCACTTAATTGCCAAGACTTGAGTCAGGGGCAAAGAAAAGGGGAATTGGAGGATTTTTTTTTTCTATCACAAGAGTTCAATAAAGACAGTTTAAATATAACAAAAAGTATACTAGTTCAAAGAAAGAAAACAGGATTAACATTAGATAAAGTTGCTGGGCTTCTCTCAAGTCTATTTCACAATGAACTTCTCAAAGGCCGTGCTATTCTCCATTTCTTCAGCACCACCTGCTCTTCTTTTCATGTAGTTTTCAGGAAGTCCTTCTTGGGTCCTGGCCCCTCCCAGTCTCCCTGGGCAGCCTGAACACCTATTTGCTCTTTTGCTTTCTTCACTTTTTCTGCCTGTCTCCTGATACCTCTATAAGTCACGTGGGAATTTTTTAAACCCTATTTCAAGTATCTGTGATATCCATAAAATTTTTGAAATATCAATAGCTATCTCTCTGGATTCTTGGGAAGACAGGCTGTCAGGTCAGCACTCATCTATTCTAATCTTCACTATCTTAGTTTGCTCAGGCTGCTTTATAACAAAATACTTGAGATTGGATAATGTATAAACAACAGAAATTTGTTTCTCACAATTCTGGAATCTGAGTAATCCAAGATCAAAGCACTAACAAATTATGTGTCTAGTGAGGGCCCGTCTCTGCTTTCAAGATTGTACCTTGAACATTGCATCTTCCAGAGGGAATAAATTCTGTGTCTTCACATGTTGTTATGAATGAAAAGTGTAAACAGGGCCTAGCTAGTTATTATATAAGGATAGTCATTATATAAGGCACTTATCCTATGTATAAGAGCAGAACCCTCATGGCCTAATCACCTCCTACATGCTCCACCTCTTAATACTATTGCATAGAGGATTACATCTCAACACACATTTTGGAAGCTACAAAAATGTTCAAACTACAGCATCCACCTTTGACAAATGAGGAAACTGAGGCCCAGAAGAGACGTGTCTCCTCTAAACTCACAGCTAGTTAATTAAAAGTAAGTTAAATAATGACAATAAAGGATGAAATTATGGGCACCAGAAAATTAAAAATGTTGTATTCAGAGGAATATTTGTGGGCAGAGCAGGAACTTTAAAAAGTCTATATCTTGTTAACAAAAACAATTACTCTTTTGCAGGTGGTATGGAGGTGGGGGTGGGAAGGGAGAATGGTAGGTAGTTCCTGTGGTCTATGTTGCATTTAAAGACGTCAATTGTGTTTTCTCGTGGTGACAGCTCTACCCACGTGAAGGGGTTAACAATCTCAAGGCACATCCCCAAAATAAAAATCTACTTTTAATTTTGACATTTGGTAAAGGTAATTTATGTGAATTTATGTGTGCAGCCTTTCCTGAGTCTCTCTGTGAGAACAGCCAAGGGATGTACAGTGGATAAACAACAATACTCTAACACCTCATAACTCTCCAACAAGCCTGCTTCTGTGCCAGTTGAGATAAGAAAATTGGCAAACAATTCCTCACAATTTCACATTTTGTACATTAGTGATAACACACCAGCAGGGCTGCTCTGTGTCCTGGGGGAAAGTTGAGTTGATGAAGAGTCTCTTCCTCCCAGCTCCTCCTGGGCCAGCAGGGCCCTCTGCTTGGCTATCGATGCTTTGGTTGGACAGCAGATGCAAAGAGGGATTGGGGGTGAATACAGGGCTAGGCCAAAACAGTGGGTCTCCACTCACTCACTCTCACCCTCAGGGTGGCCCTGGGCAGGTCACTTATCCACTTCCCCTCTGTATACTGCAGATTACTCATTTACAAAATCAGTGGCAAGACTTGATGGTTTGCAGGCTGTGCTCTTGCAAACTACTCTTGAGGCCATCTGAGGGCTGAGTGGGTGGGCTTTCTGGTCACTAAACCCATTTTATCAAAGCAGATTCATTTATCTGTTACTGGACTTCTTCTGAAGCTTTTATTTGGAAGGAGAAATGTTCAAGTGTAAAAGTTGTTGGTCTAAATTATTCCTAAGTCTCCTCCAAGTAAATGATTCTACAAAAGTGATTAATTTCTCTCAGGTGCCCAGAATATTGTAGATCTAAGCCTACAAAGGTTGGTGATCTATGGTTTTTTTCCAACTCATCTTCATCATGTAACTCCAAATAGGCAAATTAGTTCTCTTGTGGTACAAATGCTTTACTGTCAGAGGATAGGATTGTGAGGACAGTCACAAATTTGGATGCCCATTGTGGAGATTCTGGGGTGTTGTCTTTTGAGTCAAATAAAAACCCACATTGACCAGAGCTGCTTGGAACACCAACAGTGGAGAGTTGGGCATCTGACCCAGGCCAGGACAAGAGACAGGCTAGAGCCCCAGTAACTATTCTTGCACTTAACAAGGGAAGAATTTAGAGTCTGCTGAGTTCCTCACACAGGATATTAATTTTTAGAGGGCTTTCCTAAAAAATGCATATGGAAAATAATTGATAAAGATGTGACACTGACTAAAGAGTTTTATGAGATTATGGATAGATTCCTTGAGATTAATTTTCTTACACATTTCTGTTAACACTTCCACCACTTACCTAGTCTGGATATGATGGTGCTTGAGTTTTTGGCTTTTGTGGCATTGCCCACCCTGTTCTGTAACCACCTTCTACTTTCCTGTCTTCACTTGTGAGTCATGACCATCTCCAGAGCAGAACTTATGTTGCAATCATCTATAGTCCAGCACTTAGTGTGGACATGATACAGAGCAGTCATTAAATATAAGTTTTTTGAATGGATGAGTGGATACCATACTCGTTTCTCTATGGTGATTGAGATTTGAAGGACTTATACATTTGTTTACATATTACCTCATACACAGAGAGTGCTTGGTAAATGTTCATGGACTAAGTAATGAAGTTCTATGTAAAAGCATGAGCAGAAACATCTGCTGTATACACACACACACATTGATTCTCACCCAGACACACCCAGAAATGCATAACACAATCTTTAATCAATAGAAGCTCATAGCCAAGAGGAGATGACAGAAACATAAGCAGATAAATGCAGCCTTTTGTGGTAGAGCCATGATAGGAGTATCTGCACAAAACATGATAGAAACAGAAGATGGGAGTAACAGGGGTGGGTGGTGAGAGGAGACAGAGAATGTGGGAAGTTAGAGGTATGGAGAAAGACACCTCAGAGCTGGCTGCATATTAAAGGATAAGGGAGGACATTCCAGGGAAATGTGTGACATGTGGGAGGGGAGTGTATTCCAAAGTGGCAGGTAATATGGTGTGTGCAATCAAGATGTTAGGTGGCCACCCCCAGCTCATCCCTTGAAAAGCTGGTTACACTTGTTGAAAACTAACATTCTCTAATGTGATGAGAGTCTGAAATTCTTCTCACACTGTTCTATATTCCTTTTTCTTTGCCATCACCCCTCCATAACTGCTAAGATGGTTCTTGCACAGTCAATTCACATGCAGAGTCTGGGCTCAGCACTGTAAAAAATTCTACTTGTCTTAAGAATTTCATGGGGTCAACAACTAGAGTGAGTCATATTGTATATTGCCCAACATCACACTATCCATCTATTTCTCACTTCTTTCTTTTCTTACTTTCTACTTAAAAATATTTATCTATTTCACTCTCATATCCAAGTCCCTCAGGTTCTCCCCTTTACAGCCCCCACTAGATAATAAAATTTCCCTACAAAGATAAATTCTAGAGGTAGCTATTAACGTAAACCTATATAAGATTTGGAAGTTAGAAAAGAGTTGACAGGAAATGCATCTGAAAAAAATAGAATGAATCTATTTTGTAAATGAGAATCAAATCGAGTGACTTATCTCAGGCAGTAGCAGAGAAATGTCCTATTTTACAACTGGTCAGAGAAATGATGGCATTCTGGGAAGAATTAAGAATAAATTACCAACCCTCCCCTATACGTACAAAAGAGAGCAAAAGAAAGAAAAACAGAAGAGAGAGAGATAAGGAAGGAAGGGAGGAAGGGAGGAAGGGAGCAAGATAGGGAAAGAGAGAAGGAAGGAAAGAAGGAAAGAAGGGAAAGAGAGACAGAAAGAAAAGAAAGAAAGAGCAACATGCAAAAACTGATCAGGATAAAGATGCTGGTCCTGACACTGTACTTCAGAGAGGCTGTAAGGACTCAATACACATACTCAATTTTACTAAGAACTCAATTTTCACATACAAGTGAAAAAGAAAAAAGCAGAGAGATCAAAAGAATCAACCAAGGCTAACAATTCAGACCTATAGCAACCTCTTTTCTTCTTTCTCCAAACTAGATAGAATCTTTGATTTTGAACCTGCTGAGTCAGAAACTAGATGGTAACAATGTTCAGAAATTAGAACAAGCCTTTGTCTCAGTTATTGGCACATCTCAGGGGAGTGTGTGGATCAGTGCCTACTAGAGATTACTACCTTCCCAGCTTTTATTCTGGTGCCAGGCAGCAGCAAGAACAAACATTCCACAACCAGATGTTCCTGCTTGGGAGATCTGTTTAAGGAAGTCACTTCAAAGCCTGGGTTTCCTGTTAAGCTAATTGTGACTTTTTACATATAGATTTTATAAAATTCAGGAGAAAGTGTTAATCTAAATACTGACAATACAGGATTCCTGTCAAAATAGAAACTACAGACTTCATTATTTTAATGATGTTTTTAACTAATAAACATTTTTGTTGAATTATGACATGCAGTGAAAAAGTCACAAATGTGCAGATCAATGAATTATTGTAAAATAAACACACCCATGTAACCATCACACAGCTCAAAAAATAGCATACTACCAGCATCCTGACAGGATTATTTTTCTCAAAGCAAATATTCGGTTGGTTTCACATGATAGAATCAACGAGGGCTGCTAGACATTTTAGATATCATTTAACTCAACAGCCCAGTTATACAAATAAGAAACCAGGTCCTCAGATGGGAGCAGGCAAGTGACTTACCTCCAGTCACAAAGCAAATTAGAGGAAGCAGCGGGATTCAGGCTCCTCCTTTCTAATTGAATGGTATCAGATCCCCAGGAAAGCTTAGCTGGCAAGAGGTGATGTCAGCAACATCTCCAACTAAAGGTCTCTCACAAAGATAGCCAGAACAACAAATAAACAACCACACTTTAACAAAAAAACCTGATGGAGAGTGCCAGACGATATCAGAGGAATAATGAATAACACAGAAATGTGGAATGGACATATAGAAATCAGAAAAAAAACACCAGACCACAACCCCATCTCTCTAGCTGGGAACCAAGAGGATATTCTCCTTAAAGTGAGGAAGGAAGCAAGAGTATCCCAGGGACCCCTATCAACATCTTGGACACATATGGCCGTAATCCTGGGGTCTCTTGTAGCCCTTACAAGCACTAAACCCAGGTAAGGGCATGGCCAAAGTCCACATAGCTGTTCTCCCCTCAGAGAAGAAGCCAACACTACCTGTGGTCCATGTGGGTACTTCACTATGGCATCTTTTAATTGGTACTACATCTGGAGTATGTCTGGCTCCAGGGTGAACAGCCATGGTTCCCCTGTATCCATGAGGCTAAACTTATGTCAAACTACCCCAAACTAGTGGGTTGACATATCCAAGGCAAGTTGTGATCAGCTGTTACAGCTTTATCTGTGGGATCAAGTGTAGTTGGAGTCATTCCACTTACCTTTCTATCCCCTCAAGCCAGAGCTGAAGGAGTGCCCTGCCTCCTGGAAATAGTACGTTGGCCACTCAGAGCAGTCACAATCCCTGGTGCCTAAATTGAAGCAGTGTCCTGCATCCTAAAAAACTGTACCTTGGCTACCCAGAGCAGTCATGCACCCTACTCTTCAAGGTGAAGCAGTGTCCTGCATCCCAGAGAAACAGAGTCTGAGCTGAACGGTTACTCTCCCAGGCCTTAGCTGATGCAGCACATTGCACCCTAGGGAATCAGTGCTCTGGCCAGACTGAGAATTTTCACATGCCAAGGCTAGACTGATGAAGCACCCCATTCTCCAGGGTCTAGGGTCACTACAACACAGTATCTCATCCCCTAAGACTCAAGTGGCCATTAAGCTCTATTGGCTCAGGTTTCCAAATTGCAACCATACCTTGCCTCCCAGGTCCAAACCTCCAGAGTACCCCTTCTTCCCTAGGGACAGACCAGTACTGTGCCCTGGTCCCCCAGGAGTAGATTCACAGCTACTATCAGCCCCCTGGACCCAAACTGCTGAGACATGCCTCAGATCCTGGCTCTGTGGGAAACTTCCATCCAACCCTACCACAAAGAGCAAACCTATGTAGCCCAAGACCCAGGTGTCACAATAGGTTCATGAGATCCTGAGGCCAGGACCACGGCCCCATAGCTGCTACAAGCACTTGAACCTGGAACTCAGCATCACTGCAGTTGCTTGTAGGCTGTGTCAGACCTGACACTAAGAGGGATCCTCTCAGCTAAGTCCTTCTGTTGTTGGGTCAACAGGAATAGAAAAACCTAAAAAACCCTTGGACATTAACAACTTACCCTGCCACCACCACAAACAGGCTAGGCCACTAAGGTGCTTACAGTTGCTACTGACATTAAATACAGCTGAAGAAGTTGCATGGAGACCATATCATTGCACCTACCCAGAAACAGAATAACCTCACCCTTCCCAACCAGCACACTAAAACAACTATATCTAGAAGTGAAAAGATAATAATCACTATCATTAAAAACATGCAAAAGTATAAAACTCTGGCAAATAGGCAAAAGGGAAAGAAAAAAAGGAATAAAACCTTATTACAACAGAAAACCACCAAATCACATTGATATGTATTTTTATTACAAATTCAGTCTTGTTACTCATAGTTCATAATGAAAATGAAAGGAAAAAAACAGACAGGGTGTGGCGACTCATTCCTGTAATCCTAGCAATTTCGGAGGCTAAGGCAGGGGAATCTCTTGAGACCAGAAGTTCAAGAGCAGCTTGGGCAACACAGCAGGAACTTATCTCTATAAAAAGTAAAAAAGTAAATAAATAAATAAATAAAAAGTTAGCCAGTCATGGTCATACATGCCTGTAGTCCCAGCTACTCGGGAGATTGAAACAGAAAACTTGCTTGAGTCCAGGAGGTCAAGGCTGCAGTGAGCCGTGATCATGCCTCTGCACTCTAGCCTGGGTGACAGAGTAAGATCCCAACTCAAAATACATACATACATACATACTACATACATACATATAGACAGAATAGAAAGAAAGGAAGGGAGGGAGGGAGGGAGGGAGGAAGGAAGGAAGGAAACACAAAACAATCAGCAAGTAACAAAATGACAGAAGTAAACCTCACTTATCAATAATAACTTTGAATGTGAATGAATTTACATTCAAACTTTAATAAATAAACTGGCTGAGTGAATTAAAACAAAACAAAACAAAACACAATCCAACTATATGCTGTCCCCAAGAAACAAATCTCATCTGTAAAGGCACACATAGACTGAAAGTAAAGGAATAAAAGAAGTCATCCCACATAAACAGAAACCAAAAGTGAGCAAGAGTAGCTATACTTGTATCAGATAAAACAGACGTTATTTCTAAAACTGCAAAAAGAGACAAAAAAAAAGTCATTACATAATAAAAAAGGGATAAATTCAGAAAGATGACACAATTATAAATATAGATGCACCCAATACTGGAACAACTAGATTCATAAAGGAAATATTACTAGAACTAAAGGGAGAGACAGACTTCAACACAATAATAGTTGTAGACTTCAGGTCCCCACTGTCAGCATTGGACAGATTATCTAGATGGAAAATCAACAAAGATTCCTTTAATTTAGACCGCACTTTAGACCAAACAGACCTAACAGATATTTACAAAACATTTCATCCAACAGCTGCAGAATACACATTCTTTTTACTATTATTTATTTATTTTTTTAATTGGAGTATCACTCTGTCATCTAGGCCGGAGTGCAATGGTATGATCACTACCACTGCAACCTCGACATGCTGGGCTCAGGTGATTCTTCTGCCTCAGCCTTCCAAATAGCTGGAACTACAGATACATGCCACCACAACTGGCTAAGTTTTTGATTTATTGTAGAGATGAGGTCTCGCCAAGTTGCCCAGGCTGGTCTCGAACCTCTGGGCTCAGGTAATCCTCTTACCTCTGCCTCCCAAAGTTCTGGGATTACAGGTGTGAGCCACTATATTTGGCATATTCCTTTTATCAGCACACTGAACAATCTTGAGGATAGATCACATCTCAGGCCACAAAACAAGTGTCAACAAATTTAAAACAAATAAAATCTGATCAAGTATCTTTTTTAACCACAATTAAATAAAATAAAAAATCAATAGCAAAGAAAAGTTCAAAATTGTACAAGTACACGAAAATAAAATAATATGCTCATGAATAAACAACAGGTTAATGAAGAATTTTAAAAGAAAATTTTAAAATGTCTTGAAACAAATGAAAATAAAAGCACAACATGCCAAAACAAGGACATCTATAGTGCGGTGGCACACTCACAGCCACGCCAGCATTGACTTGCTGGGCTCCGGTAATCCTTCTACCTCAGCCTTCCAAGTAGCTGGAACTACAGGCTACCATGCCCAGCTAATTTTTGATTTATTGTAGAGACAAGGTTTGCCAAGTTCCCTGGGCTGCTCTCGAACCCTCAGGCTCAGGAATCCACTCAACTCGGCCTCCCAAAGTGCTGGGATTACAGGCTGAGCCACTGAGTCTGGCCATAAAAAATATTTTAAATAAGCAACCTAATGATGCATCTCAAGGAACTAGAAAAGCAAGAACAAATCAAATCTAAAATTAGTAGAAGAAATGAAGAAATAGAAACCCAAGCAGAATTAAACAAAATTAAGAATTAAAAACGCATACCCCACATTTTAAAAATAAAATAATTTTTTTAAAAAAATAAAAGAATTAAAAAAATACAAAATATTCACAAAATTAAAAGGTTTTAAAAAGATAAACAAAAATAGCAAGCCATTATTTGGAATAACCAAGAACAATAGAGAAAAAACTAAATATTCTCCTTCTTGAAATTCTCATTTTCTCCTGTTCTTTGTAACGACAGTTGTTTTATTTCTATTTCCATGTATAAAGCTTATAATTTCCTTTATGAAAACCTATTTTTAATATGCTGATATCTATGAGAACACACTCTAGATGGTTTCTGTAAGCAATCTCCTTTATTCTCATTGTTTAACCATAATTTATAAATTTTTGACTCTCATACCTGTATCTCCAGTTAGATCTCTCTCTCCCAAGCTACAAATCTGTCTATTCAACTGTCAATTAGACAGGTTATCTTAATTGACCCACAAGAACTTCTAATTCATCACATCCAAAGATGAACTTATCACTTTCTTACATCCCCCATAAACTTGTTCCTCCATATTTCAATCTCAGTGAATGAGAACACAGCTATAAAGCTGTCCAGCCCAGAAACCTTCCTTATTTCTTCTTCTTACCCAATCCTTACCAATGAAACATTTAGACCTGTAGCTTTCAGTTTCTTTATGGTTACTGAAGTCTCCACTTTGCTCCATTTCTGATCCCGACTTCATCCTTTGGGGATCATTATTAAGGTTTTCTAACTGGCACCCCTCCAACTTTACTCTAATTTATGAAGCAAAGAGCAGGAAGACAAATCTTCCCAAAATACAAATCAGGTTGTATCACTGTCCACTTAATCTTCAATTATCCCAACTGCACACTAAATAAAATCTGAACTCCTAAGCATGGTTAACAAGACCTCTATGATGTGATCTCGCTACTTACCTGTAAGGGTTCATATCTCACCATGTCTCTTCCTTCCCCTTTCTTCTCCCACCTTCCCTGCCCCATCACAGCACTCATTCCATATGTTTCAGGCACACCACTGTACCTTAAGTACCACAAATTCACCAAGATCCTTCTCACTACCTTTACCCAATAACGCCTTCTGACCTTCTCAGCTTACAGAGAAGTTAGATGCTTCCCTGAGCAATTTCATCTCATGAGTTAGGTGTCCCCCCTCTGTTTCTCCTTGCAGACCATGCTTTTCCCTACTGAACACTTATTATACTATATTACAGAGACCTCTTAGCTTACCTTTACTTTCACATTCTCTTCCCTGGTACATGAGATCCTTTATGATAGAGATGGGGTTTTGTTTACTATGGTATCCTTAGCACTAAGTAGAGCATATAGAAAGTGTTTATTCTGCATTAGCTAAACAAATAAATTAGTAATAAGTATATTTACTATATGTAGCATCCATGACAGAAAATGCAAAGGAAATGCAGTTAAGAGAGTCTCTCTTTTCAGATATTATAGAACGAGACTTGACACAAGATTTGAAATTCTTTCTTCTAAACCTGGCTTCAAATTTACCAGTTCCCAGAAGCATAACGTGCATGGCAATTCAGAAATGCAATATTCCTATTTTATCCAGGTATCATGATCTATCAACCAGTTTTTCAGTCATTGCTGATGATTGGGCTCCATGAGCTTAGGTGAGGAAGTAACCATGCCTCAATTTGTCCCTCTTGGATACCCACAGAATGTGTAATTCTTTGTACAGCCTGATGTGTTCTGTTACGATGTATCTCACAGAAGAAGTCTGCACCATTAAAGACAGACAGAAAAAGAGAACACTTGTTTCTGGTGGAAACCACCCTGAGGGGTAAATGATGAATGTCAGAGCCTTTCCTGAGAGAAGGTCTGGAGAGAAAAGGAAAAGAAAAAAGGCTTATCCTAAACCAGTGGGCAATGTTTGGTAGCAGGCATTCAAAAAGACCAGAAAGAAGAGCCTAGGGTCTTAAAAGCAGACACTGCTAACTTCTCATCTTGTTGGGCACTATAATTCAAGGACAATCTATGTCTTAATAATGAAATATACATTAAACTTCTAAAATCCTGATGTTAAACAAGATACCATATAAAACAAAATAATTAGATATAAGAAGGTGTTAGACTAATATTATTCTAAGATTACTTTGACCCATTTCTTCTCCACCTAGGTGAGGATGCTACCACCTGGAATTCAGCCGGTTCTACAAGATGCCAGAATGATTTAAATGGTTCCAGAGAGCTCCACCCAGAAAGTGAGAAAAGTGAGAAAATCTTCTGTGAGATATCTAGAGCAAGAGGAGTCGTTCTCATTAAAATAATGAAGGTCAGAACACAAGTATGGAGAAAGAAAAGTAGTTTTGTTTTAAGAATTATACTCACTGGGCATAGTAGCTCATGGCTGTAATCCCAGCACTTTGGGAAGCTGAGGCAGGAAGATTGCCTGAGGCCAAGAGTTTGAGGTCTGGGCAACATAGTGAGACCCTGTCTCTACAAATAAATTTTTAAAATAGCCAAGTGTGGTGGTATATTTCTGTAGTCCAACTACTTGGGAGGCTGAGGCAGAAGGATCACCTGAACCCTGGAGGTAAAGGCTGTGGTGAGCTGTGCTTGGGCCACTGCCCCCCAGCCTTGGTAACTGAGTGAAACTATGACTTTAAAAAATAAAAAAATAATGATTGTGAGATTTATTCTGAGATGATTTAAGAAAAGTGGACAGTTCAGAATGCTAAAGAGTGAAAACTGAAAAAATAGTTTCATATTTGCTTGTTGAAGGCAGTTAGATAAAAAACATAAAAATAATATCTGTCACAAATGTCCTTTTTTGTAGTTCAGTAAGAAAACAAAACAACAAAAGTATATGTTTATAATAAAATATAATTATGTATGAATTTTTGTGCCATAATATTAGCATATAACCATAATATTAGAAAGGATAGATAAATATATTTTTGTTTGACCTACTACAACTACTGTATTTTTGTGTGACCTACTACAACTACTGTAAAAGCAGTAGCCAAAAATAGACAATAAATGTCCTGAGAAAATTAAAAGTCCTACCTGTAATATGCACATTTCATTGCTTCTGTGAATGCATTTCTCAAAGCTGCCTTATTGGGAAGGATAATGTTTGGTTGATCAGCCTTTCTGTAAATGTATGTCTCAATCACAAAACAATCAAGAAAGGAGTAGGAGTAAGGATCAGAGAAAGATCAACCAAAGTACTCATTATAGAGAATGATCAGTAATGCCATCTTTATATATGAAATGTACATACATGTTGTAATAATATCACTCAACCTCTTTATCTATAAATATGTACATATAGACGCCTGCCCTGTTTACATAATTTTGAGGTTTTGTGGTTTGTTTTTTAAAATAGATTTAGGGGTTACAAGTACAGTTTTATTACATGGATATATTTTCTAGTGGCAAAGTCTGGACTTTTGGTATAATTATCACCCAAATAGTGTACATTGTACCCAATAGGCAATTTTTAAAATCTCTGACACCCCCTCCCACCTTCCCAACTTTTTAAGTCTCTAGTGTCTATTATTCCACTCTGTACATCCATCTACATGTTTTTTTGAAAGATTGAATGAAAATAGTTGTGAAAACCACTTTGTAAATGGTGAAGCACCTTGATCTTTCATCTTTTGAAGAGCTAATATCATTATTATCATAGAAGTAGGAGGCAATAAAATAATATGTGTGTGAGGCTATTGACAGCTCCCAAAGGATGCCAAAGGGAAAGCGAGGCAGTCCTATGATTCTAGAGAAGGCTGATGGCTATCTTGATGAAGTCAAAACTACTGGCAAGAAGTGGGTGTAACAGGGACAAGAGGCAATTTGTTTAGACCAAGGATGTGTCAAATCTTTCCAGAAGGCAATTATTTCACCTGGCTCAGGGGACCAGATAGAAGCTGAGGCTCACAGGACCAGAATTTGGTGCCATCCACATCACCAGTACACACACTTACTATGTCAATTCCTTCCTCTAGAGAATCCTTTTGCAACAAAAAAAGCAGTGAAAGAACATCTGAGGCTTATATAATGTGCTCCAATTGTGAATGGAGAACTTCAAGTGAGTGGATGAGTTTGACCATTTCTTAGAGGTTTTCTTTAGATATAGGTTTCACCAAAGGTGGGTTAGTTCACAGCTTTACCGTTTGGCAGTATCTCTGAATCTAAGAACTTTATCAGTGGCAGTGCATGGTGCTTAAAAAATCACTGAAATGTTTGACATGTCTCCAAAATATATTCCCTGTTAACTATTAGGGAAGTTTTAGATTCCCTTTTAAATGGGCTAGGGTCCATCTACAATGTGCAATAGGATTTCTATTTAATATTATCCATTACTTCTTCTCTGGCATCCCACCTAAAATAGGCCATGTCAGGCTTCAAATGCCATTAGTACTTGACTGTTAATTTCTGTAATTCTCCCACCAAAGCATAACCAGTGAACAAATTTATTAGAAAATGCTACAGAGAGTAGCTAAACCCAACTATTCTTGTGAAAGTGATGTAAAATAGAATCTTTGATTTAGGACCTCATGCACACCCCTTCATCCCAGCCACTACAGACGTCACTAAGATTGTTACCTTGATTTACCAACAATGCTTTCTAACTGTAGATTTATATCTCATGACATAAATAGAACAAATCAGTACATCATTATAAGTTGTTTTGGTGTATTTAATATACTGTGGCATATTTGAGCATATATGAGAAAGGGATCATTTCAAATAAGTGGCATCTCTAGCTAGATTTTTAACACATCATCTTCTAGTAGCAAATTCAGGTACATCTTTTTATGCCAATGCTCTTTTAAGAATAGCAATACTATCTTATTTATAATTAATTTATAATAGAGAAAATTGGCAGCCATCTAAATGTAGCTTAGGTAGACTAATATATAGCCATTATAATTAATATTGTATAAATACAATAGAAAGACATTTTAAAAATCAAGCCATACAAAAGAACATAGCAGATAGCATGATCTTGGGTTTTATAAAAATAAAATATAAATTCTTACCAAAAAAAGTGTATGAATCCACCAATATGTTCACATTGTTTCTCTCTGGGTAGTGGGATTATAGATTTTTAAAAATTTGTTCTCTAATTTTCTACAATGAAAAAGTTACAAAAAGAATCCAATGAGAAAAAAAGCATTAATTTAGTAAAACCATTTGAAAATCTAAAAGGTTTTTTTTTTTTTTTAAGAGTTATATTCATTGGGCATGGTGGCACATGTCTCTAATCTCAGCACTTTGGGAAGTTAAGGCAGGAGGATTGCTTGAGGCCAAGAGTTTGATATCTGGGCAACAGAGTGAGATCTTGTCCCTACAAAAATAATAATAATAATAATAATAATAATAAATAGTAGCCAAGTGTGGTGGTGCATTTTCATCACAGGCTTCTCTTTCTCCAGCACCCACCATTGAGGAAAAAAAAAAATTCTGTTTCATACAGAAAATATATCTAGCCCGGCTCGGTGGCTCAGCCTGTAATCCCGCGCCTTTGGGAGGCTGAGGTGAGTGGATTGCCTGAGCCCACGGGTTCGAGACCCGCCTGGGCAGCAAGACCTTATCTCTACAATAAATCAAAAAATCAGCCGGGCATGGTAGCGCATGCCTGTAATTCCGGCTACTTGGAAGGCTGAGGCGGAAGGATTGCTGGAGCCCAGCAGGTCGAGGCTGCGGTGACCGGCAGCGGCCACTGCACTCCAGTCTGGGCGACAGAGTGAGCCTCCAACTCAAAAAAAAAACAAAAAAGAAAAGAAAATATATCTAAGTTTGGTTTTAGAAAATCTCCAAAAATTAAAGTCAGAATAAGACTAAAATTAATACCCACATAGAGACTACGTCCTATGCACAGATAGTTGGTTTATTAAGCAGTGATTTTTGCCTGTCCACTGATATGCAAACCTGCATTCAGGAAATAAAAATCAAAAGAAGTTTTGAGAGATGGAGACAGATAATGTTTCCTGGACAAGACTTATCTCACAAGAAGTTATGAACCTGCTGTGCAGGCCAAGATGTTACAAACCTGTTATGAGAATTGCATGAGGGAAAAGTGAGGGAGGAATGTTTGTCTTGGAGATAAGTCCAACGCACTTCCAAAGAGCAGATCCTCAGAGAACAATGCCCTTAGTTATAGATGGACTGCGTAGAGTGGCTTGGCAGAAGTTCTAGTCTTCATAGCAGAAGATCGTAGCAAGTGATGTGGAGGAGGAAAAGGAAAAGGTAGCAGTGACCCTGTTTACAACAGAAGCCTGAGAGAGATGTTAGTAAAGGGAGGCTGTTCAGATGAGTGACTCCACACAAATCTGAGCCCCAATCTGGGGCTCAACATAAGCCAGGCTTAAAAATGCTCATCTGAAACACACTGAGAAAAATACATTTCATCTTCCTTCCTTCAGTTTATAAGTCATAGTATAATCCACCTTCATCTAGAAGAGGTCAAAAACAAACAAAAAAATGGCTGGCCAAAAGGAATCCATATCCCGACATGCCCTTATGCCTGCTAACTCTTCAATGAATCTTCTGACAGCAGTGCTTCTCCTTGAAAAGCATCTTCTCTCTAGTAGAAATGACATTAATTATATTGTATTGAGTGCTGCTTATTAAAACTTTTTCTTTTCTGTTTTTATTTTTTGGGGTTTTGCAAATCAAATCTTCAATTCTTGTTTCGTTGTTGTTGTTTGTTTTTGAGTTGGAGTCTCACGCCACCCCAACATCGACCTGCTGGGCTCTGGAGATCCTTCTGCCTCAGGCTTCCAAGTAGCTGGAACTGCAGGAGTGTGCTACCATGTCTGGCTAATATTGTAGAGACAAGGTCTTGCCAAGTCGTCCGGGCTGGTCTCAAACCTGCAGGCTTAGGCAATCCACTTGCCTCACCCTCTCAAAGTGCTGGGATTACAGGCTGAGCCACTGAGCACGGCCTTGTTTGTTTTTAATTGTGGAGTTTTTACCCTCTTTGAGAGCTGGGCCAATCAGTAGGAGTTGCTGAGCCAGACAGTTCAGCTTCCTCTATGGCCTCCTGAAAGATGTCTTTACTTTTGATTTAGATATAACTTTAAGATGTATCAAGATCACTCACTACAATTCAAAGACAAAAAGCATTTGAAGAATTAATTAAGCCAACTCTTTCTCAAGATAATGGACAAGGAGCAGTGAAGATATAAATTGACTCATTTCATGCAATCAATACCTTTATCAGGAAATAGACTGGCATAGTAAAAAGAGTTTCGGAGTCAAACAGATCTGGGCTTGAATCCAGACTCCACAACGTACCAGCTGCCTGAGGTCGGGTGGCAACTTAAACCCACCAGCTTCCATTTTCTCCAGTGTGAAGTGGGTCCAATATATGCCTTACACAGGACAGTGTAAAAATTAAATAAATGAGTGAACCTAAAACCCTAGTAAAGTATCTAAAATACAGTAGGATTTCAAAACATTGTTTAAAGGAAGGTAGAAAAGGAGCCTAATTGAATTAATTTATGTTTCAGAGATTTGAACATTGTGAGTGAAGTACATGAAATCTAGTGATGGTGAGGAAAGACTCAAAGTAGCAGGAGTCAGGAAATCTGGGTTCAGATGTAAGTCATTCCTTCTCTCTAGGCATCTTTTTAAAAATATGTACTAATGGGATCCCAGGTTACCTTCCAACTCTGCTGGTCTAGAACTCTATCAGGCCTGATAGGGCTCTCATTCTGAATCAAGGTGGCAAGCTAAGAAGACATTTATAAAGCAAGTCAAATACCAAAATAATGAAATGAAAAGAGACAGAATACATTTATTTTTAATATATCTTTATCTTGCTATATACCTTTATCTTATATAAGTAGAAATTCTCTAGTTCATGATTAAATGTTTATAGAAAATTGCATCTTTAAGAGCATCGGGAAAAGAAATCAGTAAGAACAAGTTACTAGTTTTTGGTTTTTTTTAATTCAACAAACAAGAAGGACTGAATGGTAAAAACCTCTTATCTGGTATTATAAACTGTTCCCTTCAACAAATGAAATCAGCACTTCAGAGAGGACCAGCCTTCGAAGCCTGGGGATTTGTTCAGCTAGGCCTGCTCAATTCCAGTAAAATTTCGTCCCCCTCCTGCCAACTGCAACACTGTGGATCATTGCTTCTTCTTGTCTCTGAAATAACCCAACTGTAGCTTCCTAGATTCCTCTACAAATAGTGAAAACTTTCATTTAGAATTCATCTCACCTAGAACAAAGACTTTATCATTGTCTACTGACTGTGCAATTACAATTAAAAGATAAATAAAAAATAGATCTTCTTACATGGAGCTTACAGGCTAATAGAGGAGATAACTTTTAAGCATTAATTTTAAATTAGAAAGATTTTAAACTGAAGGTACTTATTGCACCACACTATGTATACATAACCATAGTGGAATATAAGGCAACCCTTGGAAATCACTATTTAAAAAAAATTAAATGGCATAAAAATTTGCAGAAAAATGCTACATGAAAAAGTAGAGTGCTGAACTAAACAACCCCTATAGTTTTATTTTCAAAACCTGAAGTTAATACAAACAAGCAAAGGAAATACTGAAAATTAACATATTGAGGTGCTAAAAGGAACTTATCACTTAGAGAAAGAGGGTGTAAAGATCTCACAGAATAATTCTGTAGACAGATTTTAATTGAAATCAAAAGATTCATTATTATGAAACAAAATGCAATTTATAAAACATTATATTAAAAAATTACTAATGTATGTATTGGAAGCACATGTACCAAGATTATTGGAAGCACATGTACCAAGGAAATTATGTCTACATGACTGGTTTATGGGTAATTTTTACTTTCTTTTTTACATTTTTCTAAATTTTCTGGTGTTCTTTGCATTGAGTGTACATTATCCTTATAATCAAGGAGAAAAAGATTGAAAATACGGTTTCAGAAAAGTGAACCAAGTGATTATAAGTCAAGGTTGTAAAGCTATAGGATACAAAATAAATTGATTTGGAATATATTAATAAAATACTGGCACCCTAAAGGTAAACAAGCAATCATAGGAGAAATCCTATCAAAAGTAATAGGGACACAGGCAATGGGAAGGACTACATCCAGGTCAGAGATCACTGTATGTGTAAGACATGGAACTACACTTGGTTTTAAAGTTCACCAAATAGGAATATTGGATTTCCTTAACTATCAAAATCCACTGGGGACTGACTTCCTCAAAAGATGAAACAATACGTGCCTTCTTAGGCAAGTGCCTTTTAGCTAGGATGATTAAAAGCTCTTCTATATTAAAAAAAAAAAAAAATTCTCAATGTTCTGTCCTCACACTCAGTGTTCTGAACAGAGTAGATGCTCAATAAATGTTTATGACATACACTGTGTGGGGATGGCAGAAGAACAGAGCAGAGGAGTAAGAGGGACATGGAAGTAATTAGCCTAACACTATCAGTATGGCCTTGATGACAATGGTGTGAAGAGATTTTAGTGAGGATAACAGTGTGGTAACATAGGCAAAGAGACATTGTGTTAGTAAATGTTAATTTCTGGAGATTAGTGTTAAGTATTATTTGGCCTCATTTGATTTTTCTTATTGTCTTGTAGACCATATAAAAGCAAAAGAAGGAAAAATAATATCATTTTTCTACTTCAGTAATAGAATTATGCTGTAAACGCTGTTTCACAAGTTGCCTTTTACACTTGACATATAAAAGGATATCAATATTGACAATGATGGCAGTGCTTACAAAGCGCTTAGATGTGCCCAAGCCCTTGGCTTTACCTGAATTGGCTCACTTCAAAGTCGTCATAGCCCTATAGTTCAAGTAATATAATTACTCTCATTTAACAGATTAGAGGACTGAAGCTCAGAAGATGTGCCCAAGGTCACACAATTAGTAAGTGAGCTCTAAGTTGACCAAAGCTCACTCTTACCTCAAGCCCCTGTTTTCTACTAATAGTAGTAGTTGCTCTACTACTTTGCTAGTAAGTAATTTCCTTATACTGGAAAATTGTTAAGAGAATAGATTCAGCCAGACTTGCTGGCTCAGCCTGTAATTCCAGCACTTTGGGAAGCCAAGGCAAGTGGATTGACTGAGCCCGCGGGTTTGAGACCAGCCCGGCCAACTTGCTGAGACCTCGTCTCTACAATAAATGAATCAAAAGATAGCCGGGCGTGGTAGCATACACCTGTAGTTCCAGCTCCTTGGAATGCTGAGGCGGAAGGATCGCCAGAGCCCAGCAGGTTGACGCTGGGGTGGCCATGAGCGTGCCACTGCATTCCAACCTGGATGATGCAGTGAGACTCCAACTCAAGAAAAAAAAAAAAAGAGAGAGAGAGTAGATCGTACATGTTCTCACCATACAAAAAATGTATAACTAAGTGAGGTGATATATATGTTAATTGGTTTGGTTGTGGTAATCATTTCAAAATGCATACATATGCCAAAACATCACACTGTACTCCATAAATACATATAATTTTTATTTGTCAATTATACCTCAATAAAGCTGGAAATAAATAAATTTCTACAACATAATAGTGGTTGTATAGGATTCTATTATTTTACCCCTACTGTTAGCTATTTGTGTTGCTTCCTTTTTACTTGCTTTTATAATGACTATGCACTGAATGTCCTTGTAGGTAAAACTTTTCATTAAAAATTTCTGGAAGTGGCAATGCTGGCTCAAGGAGTATGTAGATTTAAGGTTTTTGGTATATGTGGACAAATTGTCTTCCTTTCCCGAAATGTTCTATCAATTTAAGTTTCAGTAGAATATATGGAGGCCCATTCTCCTGCAGGTCAATGGAGGGTTTTATATATTTTTTAATGTTAAGTTAATGGCTTAACTGAAAATAGCCCAATATTTGTTTTAATTTAGACTGTTTTAAAGTTGCAAGATTGAAAAGTTAGAGTGTATGGATATGTATAGACACTTGCATTAGTTTCATCTTCTTTGTTTTACTGCTCAGCAATTCTCCATTTATTAAATATATTAACAATTAAGCAAATGTTTATAATATCAGCAGATGTTAATGATTATACTGATACTATTGAAGGTTATAGGCATGAGTAATAATGTAAAACTTCAAAATTGATAGATCAATTATACAAAGTTATGTATCTCTAACTAAACAGCAAAATGAACCATGCCAGTTGTTTTCAAATGTTGTAGATTTAATTTGCATAATTAATTATCCATATAAGAATATCTTGAACTTGAATACTCCATTTTTTTCCTATATGACATGGATTAACCTCCCTAGTGCAACTCTAAGTGGCATAAAAGAGTATCTCATTTATTCAAACACATTTTGGGGGAAACTTCTTGGGGCAAGCACTGTGCTAGGGAAAAGAGAGAGGTAGAGAGTAGATGGAAACCTGCAAATACAATTTCTGCTCTCGAGGAGTACATTGGCTGTGAAAGAATCAGATTTGCAAATAGATAATTATAAGATAGCAAGAAAAAGCACCAGACAATAATCTGTATAAAGTACAATAGGCATATGCTAGAGGCACTGCAGAGATCTACACTGCTCTGTCTGGCTACGGATTTAGAAGTTCTTCCAAAAGGCAAACCACTAGAAAGACATCAAGTATTCAGTGCATCCCTGCTTAAAGACAAGGGAGTTGTCTCAAGAGAGTTGTCTTTTGGTGATATCAATGATGAGAGAAGAGAGCTACCACTGAGGAAGTGACAATGGTATGTAAACCTTTCTATTCTGAACATGCAGGGCTGAGTCTATAATATGTGTATCCCTGCTTAAAGAGTAGCAATGTCCCAACTGGAAACCCAGAAATGTATGAACAGAGCTTCATGTAAACAGAAAGAAGTTTAACTGTGTATGATCTTCAAATGGACAGAAAGTGTTGGACAGTATAAGGTTCTATCATAGATGCCAGTAAGTAGACACAAATGAACCACTAGAGGAAGAGAATAATGTGAGATTCAGTTCAAGAGTTAGGGCATGAGAAAGTCTGTTCCCATCCTCCAGCCTATAGATGGCTCAATCTGAAGCCTTGTGTTTTTGCAACTTAGAAGAATCTTTCTAAATATTGCAAGTTTTCATTGATGAGGACACGGTTCTTGTTGCTTTCTAGGGCTCCAAACATCTGTTATTTGATGTAAAAGCACTTTCAGTTCAGGAGACATTGCTGGGAAGTGTGAGTTCTCTCCAATTTATAAAAAGTCTTCAAATAATGGCTAAGTGAAAGTTTTATAGAGAGTTTTAAAGCTACAAGTGATCTCCAAAATTATCTGAGTAAAGTAAGGCCATGAAAACAGCAATGGACACAACTTTTAGAAACCAGGTTCAAGTCCCTTCTGCTATTAATTTGCTGTGATTTGGGCAGTTGACTTCAACCCCTGGAGCCTTATTTTCCTTACTTGAAAAAAATGTACTATTACCAGAACTATTTCACAGGGTTGTAGAAAAGATAAAACAAAATGCTCTATTTATGTACATCAATCAAGCTACAATCTCTGCCGTATATTTTTTATCATCTTTCTTCCACCTTAAAAAACAAAAGACTTCCTCTTTTCCTTTCAGTTGATGCCCATTTTCTGTTTCCTTTTATAAATCAGTTCCTTGAAAGGAATGTCACCATTTACAAGTCCTCTCCTCTCCTCTTATTCTCTTGAATCCACTCTAGTGCACTGCTACATGTTCAGAGCGTAGACACCCTTTAACTCCACCTCTTAGCAGCATTTGTCTCATCCAGTCAATTTCTCTTCTTTAAAAGCCTTCTTCCCATGTCTCCCAGGACACACCACATTCACCTAGTGTCCACCCAGCACTCTGGCTGCTCCTCCTCCACCTCCTCTCTTAGTTCCAATGAAACCAGAGGGGGAGTAGAGGGTAGAAGGAGTGATAAGAGTGGTCTGCTCCAGGGTGTTGATAATAAGGGAGTGCATTGTCTCTAGAGAATGTAAATGAAAAAATTATTCTCATTATTAACATGACTTGGAGATTTTAATTAATTTTGATGATAAAAAATACTCCTCTCTGCTGGCACAGGACCACTCCCACTGCCTCTTTTCCTATTTGGTATACAACTGACTAGGTTCTCCTTACCTCTCTAACCCCAAAACATTACAGCATCTCAAAAGTCAGCTCATAAATCTCTTCTCTTTCTGTCTATACTAAACTCTTTTGATTACCTCATTTAATTGCATTGCTGTGAATATCATATGTATATATTGATGGCTCCTATTTTTTAATCTTCAGCTCAGATATCCTCATTGAATTCCAGATCTCAATATTTCAAACTTAATCTGTCCATAAGTAAGCTCCGAATTTTCTTTCAAAAATCTGTGCCTTGTGGCCTTCTCCATCTTAGATAAAAGCCTCTCCTTTCTACCAGTTGCTCAGGCACAATTGTGGTTCATCTTAACTTCTCCCAGTCTCATTATTCTCCATTCAATCAATCACCACCAGGATCCAAACTTTCTCATCCCTCTACTACTACATGCTTGTCCAAGCTTCCACATCACTCATCTGGATTCTAGTGACAATTCCCTGAGATTTTCCCTGCTGCTGCCTTCCCTTGCCCTACTCCATCCTCATCTACTCTCAACAAACAGACAGGAAGGATCCATTTAAAATGAGTCAGACCATGTCATTCATCTACCTGAATCTGCAAATGGCTCAATTTCACTCAGAGTGAAAGTCAAAATCCTTACTGTGTCTTGCAGGCTGCTGTGTGATCACTGCTCCATGCCCCACGCCACCATCATCTTTCTAATTTCATCTTTAAAAATCCACTCAGTTTAATTCATGACTTATTCTTCAAAGGTGCCAGGTTGTATGCTCTTACCTCGAGGCCTTTGCTCTTTGCTTTCCCAGCTGCCTGGAATACTGCTTCTCCAATTATTGCTTGGTTGACTCCCTCGTATCCTTAGGGTCTTCACTCAAATAATGCCTTATTTCTTCCAAAAAACCTCTCCATAATCTCAGCTCTCCATGACTTCCTATTCTCTTTCCCCATCCTATTTTTCTGCATATCTCCTATATTACATATTTTACTAATTGATTGTGTTTATTTTCTCTCCATATCACTATAAATATAAGTGCCTTGAAGGCAGAGATTGTTCTTTGTTCATTGCTGCTGTTACCAGAACTGTTTGTTTACAGGGTTATAGAAAAGATAAAACTTTCTTTCAGCAACATAGAACAGATATTCAATAAATAGTTTTGAATGAATGAAACTTGAACATTTATTTGAATCGAAAAGATGTTCAATAAATAGTTTTAAGTAAATGAATCTTGTTCAAACACCTCATTTTGCTCAGTGTCACACCACTTACCTACCTCCCTTGAGGTGCAGACCTTTGAGATGTAAGTATGGTTCTGAGCCAGTCTCACAGACAACCATGTGCATGAAAATGAGAAAAGTTTGGCTATTTACCAAATACATTGGGGCTTGGAGTTGTGTAAACATTGCTCTAGTGACTGATGTAACCTTTTGCAAGACCAGAACCTTCCCTTCAACCCACCAGGAATGCTGTGAACTGCAAAGAAGCCGTCATACACTTATGTACAGTATTTTTCAGCAATGTTTATTATGAAAGAGTTTGGGATCCAGACATCCAAGAACCTTTTTTTTTTTTCCAAACCCTTGTGTCGAGGGCTGACTTTCAATAGGTAGCAATGAGGGAGTTGTTCTGCTACGCACAAAACCTCGACCCAGAAGCAGGTGGTCTACGAATGGTTTAACACCAAGTTTCCCCACGAACATGCCATGCCTGGCGGGCGAGGGGGCAGCCGCCTTTCTGGCCCCAAGAACCTTCTATAAATGTTCCTTAAGTTTTGCAGACCAAAGAACAACAATAACAATAAACTCCACATTCCAAAAGTTAAGAAGAATTAGCTTATACAACGTCACTTTTCTAACTCTCAGATACCCAGAGGAATAGACATTCTTTAAAAAGAGAGACATCTTTGCCATATGACTAAATCCACATAAGTTGCTTAAAGTATTTTCAAAATATTTTCATTCATCTTTCTAATTCCACTGTTTAGTACCACTTGCCTTTCTCACTTAGCATATGATATAGTCCATTGTATTCAGAAGTACTCAATCCAGTCTTTTTTCCTGTTCTCCTAAATAACATAAAGTGGAGCTAAGGTATACCTACACAGATGATCTTTCACTACCAAACTATAAACTTGTATAACCATGACCTCAAACTAATGTCTGGTTGATAGCTATAATGCCCATCAAATCCACATCTTACACAATGAGAGTTTAGGGACAAAGAATCAACTTCACAACTTCCCCAGTGACATTGACCTGTAGCCTGGACTATCATTATATAGAACTAGGTTTCCCTTGAAAAAGAGTGATTTAAGGGAATCCCAACATCTAAGACGTTAGCAGAGATGAGAAGTGACAAACTCAAATACCTGGTAGCCTAAATCAAGAACAATGGGAGCTATGGAGGACTAGGGAAAACATGTTCCATCTATAGGAAGTAGATGCTGACCAGACACAGTCCATGGGTTATTCATATGGGAATGTGGACACACTACTACCAGAACTCTTGAACTTGCTAAAAAAACAAGATATCTGGATTTTAACAACAACAACAACAAAATTTCTGGTTATCAAATACTTGGAACTAGTTCAATTTTGTTTAACTTTTTCTTTCTTCTCTTGCTCTCTCTCTCTCTCTCTCTCTCTCTCTCTCTCTCTCTTTTCCCAGCACAACAAAACACATCTATATGGCTACATTCACCTGCAGCTGCTAGTCTGCACTACTTCTGGATTAAACAAATTCTCAGGCTTGATCCTGCCATTAGATTCTATAGTGTTGAATATAATAGATAATCAACTTGCCTACAAGTTTTAAAGTGATTGAATTGAGTAAAACTTTTTATATCTTTTTTTTTCTTTTCTCTCTCTCTCTCTTTTTTTTTTTTTTTTTTTGAGACAAAGTCTGGCTCTGTTACCCAAGCTGGAATGTGGCCTCAGACTCCTGGGTTCATGTGATCCTCCCACCTCTGCTTTGCTGTAACTGGGACTATAGGTGTGTGCCACCATGCCTGGCTAGTTTTTTATTTTTATTTTTTTTATTTTTTATTTTTTTGAGTTGGAGTCTCACTCTGTTGCCCAGACTGGAGTGCAGTGGCCGCTCCCGGCCACCGCACCCTTGACCTGTTGGGCTCCAGTGATCCTTCTGCCTCAGCCTTCCAAGTAGCTGGAACTACAGGCGCACGCTACCAACCTGACTAATTTTATTTGATTTATTGTAGAGATGAGGTCTCACCAAGTTGCCCAGGCGGGTCTCGAACCCGCGGGCTTAGGCAATCCACTCACCTCAGTCTCCCAAAACGCGGGATTACAGGCTGAGTCACCGAGCCCGGCTTGGCTAGTTTATTTTTAAAAATTTTTGTAGAGATGGGGTCTCATTGTGTTGGCCAGACTGATCTTGAACACCAGGGCTCAAGTAATTCTTTTATCTTGGCTTCCCAAAGTGTTGAGATTGCATATGTGAGCCACTGCACCCCACCTGAGTGACATTCTTTAGAAGGATACTAGAAGATACAAAAAAACAGATTGGCTGAAGAAAACGAGGACCACCACTTCTTGCCCATCTTCCCACCATACACCCAAGGAACAGTTCCTAAATTTTCCTGAAACAAATATTCCACAAAAACCAAGTCAATAGAGAAAAAGGATTCTGTAGCAAATTCTCCTCTACAGGGTAAAATACTATCTCTACTGGATGCTAGGCAAAGACCAAAGTGCCCTATAACTTTTACTTGGAAGAAATCTTAAAGGACATCTGGACACAGTATCCAAATGACACAGCTAATGCTCCTGTTTTGGGATACCTGGCACCATTCATTACATATCATGGGCAATGAGAGAGTAAGAAATTTGCATTTTATTTATAGTTCTATTGATTACTGACTGTGTGACCTATGTACATTACTTCATCTTTTGGAGCCTTGGATTATCTCTTTTAAACAAGGGAATTGAATTGATTTCTTCAAGATTTTACAGCAATAAAGACACTAAGAATATACAGAAGTCTACCAAAGATTATGTAGCATGACAACCCTCTGCATTGTAGTGCCCCCCCCACACACAGACACACACACACGAAACATTTCCTTCCACATCTAAGAATGATATAATCTTTTGAGCATGAAATGAAAAATGATAGCTAAAATTAGTATCTTAAAAAGTAAACTGCATAATCACTGAAGATGAGATTTTCTTAAAACTGTGGAGCTGTGATAATATCTGTCATAAGAGAGGAAACTGAAGGAGTCAATTTGAAAGGTTTTGGGGGTGCTCCCCCCTTCCATTGAGATTTGCTTTTTCACATACCACACTATGATGGAAAAACTAAAATATTTCCCCAGGGCCTGCGTGATCTGTACTTCACAAGACGGCCTCTGACATTAGACAGTATCACTCAGCCTTGAATTAAAATCTGCTCATACAGAAATACAGGGCATGTCTCAGTTTCCACACAGTCATCTCTCTCACATTTGCATTTAACTTTTTAGTTTACAAGTCCCCTTTACATACAAACTCTCATTTATTCTCAAAAACAGCCCTATTTAACGGAATCTATATATTATTATAAAATCTCTCCCAGGTGAATTTGGAAACATCCCTCCCAACCTACCTGCTAAGAAATAATTATCTTCTGTTGGCCATTTAACAGTTCAGGAAGCCCCTTCACTTCTCTTTGCTTTTCAAGACAATGCATGACCTGCTCTGTGGTACAGTAGAGGGGAGGGAGAAGGAAGAAACAAAGCTAATCTTGGCCTTAGCCTGCTGAATAAACTTGAATAAATCACTTCAACTGACCAAGCCTCAGTTCGCTAAGCTGCCAAATGGAGAAAATTATATCTCTCCTACAGTAGTTAAGATCAAAATCAATATATTGATAACTATATCAAGTGACTTTATAGTTTGAAAAATGCTGGTCTGCAAACCTCATCAACCCTGGGCAGTAAGGAAGAACAGAGGAATTTCACATGGTCACACAAAACTGCAAACCTAGATTTAAACTGTAAGTCAGTGGTGGAGGCAACAAGAAACCCAGCCCAGGGGACAGGAGCAATCAGCTCACAGAAAAACACCCATCTCTTTACAGACCAGTAACAAATCACCTGATCTTACCTGACTAGGCTGTGGCCAGTCCTCAAAAATCTTCTTTCTCTTCCTGGACAAAGGGGGCCAGACCACAGATAGTGGTCAGTGGAGGTGTGGTTGGCTCAGATGAGGTCCAGTGAGAGAGTGCCTGTGCTGTCACGGCAGTTAGTCTGAATCTCTCTTCACCAAGCGGGCAGAGGGCAGAGTTATGTTCTCACTCTCAAACAAAGGGTCAAATGAAAGGACTGAGGATGTTTACAGGGTGGAACTCAGCCTGTCAGAGACAGAGAACTGAGTTTGAGGGTGAGGCCTTTCTTGTTCTGCAATGACACACCCCTCTTTCCTGGCCTCTCCCTTTAGAAGTCCTGGATCTTTCTGCCAACTTCCTGTATAACTGACATCTGACTAGAGAGAGCAGGAGCAGCCTTCTGTCCATTCCCACATGGCCCCTGCATACTTCCAAGTAGGTATAATAAACTTAAGCCTGAAGCCTACACTCCTGTTATTGATATTCTTTATAATGACTTGATTTATTGGATATGTATGATTTGAGGCATCACCATCACTTTTGTTTCATAAGTGTAGAAGACATGGCAAGCAGTATATCTCTATGATAGCAAACACATGTACACACAGAATCTCTGGTCAATATTTATAATACAGAATTTGCCACAGAACATTGTTTCCTACGTAAGTGTGTGTCCCCCTTGCTAGATTGTAAACCCTATGCGGGTAACAACTACACCTTACTCTCCCACATATTCCTCACAATTCCTAGTGTGTAGTAAAAAATAAATACATATTGAATGATATGATATGAATGATCAATTGATATAAAGTATTCAGTGAATCCTGATCTGTCATTTAATGGTTTTGCAACTACAGCATGTCATAATTTCTATTTTTGCAAGGATTTTTTTTTTGTCATCTGTAAATTGGGGATATCATTCCTCCTTCAGAAATGCAGATAGAATTTGAAAGGAAGTGTATGAGAATAAACGTAGACTAAGACTTGACATAGCAACGGTGCTAAAAAAATGAAATTGAATCTTAATGAATATATTCTGAAACCCAAATAAGTGTATTCTACATACAGAGTTGGTATAAAATAAAAGTACAAACTGCACAAGTAGATGGATTATTGGAAGAACAGAGAGGACAGAAAACAAAGTGCTCTATGTGTATGATTGAATTTCAATTTCCTCTCCTAAATTCTCTATTCCATTCAGCAGACTCCGGTCAAACCAGATTGTATTTATTTAATGACTGGAGAAACTGGGGTGCACTGAGGAACTAGGTTGGTTGGCTTCCATCTTTTTTTTAAAGAAAAATAACTGGCATTCACCCTTCAAAAAAAATGGTGTACAAAGTTCTGGGCATACTAAGATCATGAAGAGATTCCATAGGAAATAAGGTGCAAACTGGCAACTCACATAAGGCCACCCAGAAGAGGTCACTGTAAACAGGGTTTTGACATGCCTCCACAATGTTGAGGGCATAACCGATGTATGCTCATCCAACAAGTAGTTAACTGAGCAACTCTTCCAAGTAGACAAGGATAGACAAAGGAACTAAACACAGTCTCTGGCATAAGAAATTCAAGGTAAAATACATAAGAGAATTAACATCGTGTCAAGTGGAAATGCTGAGCACCACAGACAGGATCACAACAAGTACTGTAGTAACCCAAGGAGGGAGCAATGCCAGGGAGGCTGCACAGAGGAAGAGGCATCATTGGATCTGGGTTATTAAGGAGAGCTAGAATTTCAGCAAGCTCAGATGGCAAAGTTGGGTGTAAATGTTATCCATGAGATGGACTCAGCCACTACAGCCAGATGTAACTGATTTATGCCTCTCTCATACAGACCCTAGGCTCAAAAGAGAGTTTCACAGAACTGGTATCTAGGTCATACCACTTAGACGCCATAAAACTACAGGGCAATTAGAAGTAATTGCGAGGCAGATACTATTCCCACTCAGCTCTGAGTGTCTTTATGATGGCTCAGGGAGGGGACAAGTCAGGGAGGAGGCATGGAAGGATACTGAATCTCTGCCTGGTCTCTTAGGAGTGGGCCAACCAGTGCACTGCTGTTTGATATATGTTATTTTAAAGGGCAAGAGACTTTGTAAAAAGATACCACTTGTTCACAAGGCAGCTCTCTAATTATCATTAGGTTTCCAGGGACCACTAAAGGCTTCTCCCAATTCATGCTGAGTTCATATCATTCTATAGCCTGCAGTAACTGGGGCAGGACAGACAATCTACCCCGGAGAAATACAAGCTGTAGAAAGAATGCCACATGGAAAACCTCGGCTCTGGTTTGCCACTCACTGGGATCAGGGACAAGGGGCTTAGTTTTCTCCAAGCCTCGCTTGCCTCTTCTGTGCAGTGGGAATTATAATAGAGATCCAATCCACCTCCCTGAGCTGTTGAGGGAGAAAATTAGATCCTAGAGGTAATAAGGGCTTTGTAAATTCCAAGTATTGGAATGAATATGAAGTGCTATTATTATGAAACATGTGACTATATGTGGGAATTCCCCTTCATGTCTACTATTTCCAGTCACATCAAAGGTCGTGTACAGATCTGGTGGATGACACGATCAACAGCCAAGAGCAGAAATTCACAGACTAATTTGTACTGGATTGGTCTTTAGAGATCATTTTTCTTAGTGTCTTGTCCCTTCTCTCTCTTTTATGATAGCTTTTGCAAATTATTCTCCTTTCTCCCTCCTTTAATTCTAGTGTCACTGATAAAGAATGTAGGTTTTTACTTATTTGGGTTAGGGAACACTGGTTCATTAGATCTCCTCTTCTTCTACCATTTTTCAGATGCTGACAGAGTGACACCCTGATGATCACACAGGCTAGTTTCCTCCCTGGCTTTGCAGGACTGTCCTCTTGCATGCTTCCTGGGGCAGCAAATGAACAGGAGGAAGTACAAGTGGCATGGCTCCTGATCAGATAGGAGCCACAACCACCTCATATCCAGGTCTTTCCCCCAGCAGATCATGCAGAGAAGGATTGGTACACACACATGCATTACCAAGAGTAAACAAACAACTGCTGTCTTCAAGAATCTCATATCCCAACTCCTAAGATACACTCCTCTCCCAGGGGTCTTTGGGGGAAGAGGAACTCAGTGATGATGAATAGATACTGGCAGCTGTTTTCCAAGCAAATAGGAACTGAGCCACATGAATTCCTCCTTCTCTTGAATTCCAATAGTACACAGCATATATCTCTAGTATTGCACTCTGTTGTGGCTAGTTTTCTTCCCTGATACATATCTGTCTACTCACTTTAAAGGCAGGGGCCATGTCTTAAACATCCTTTTTAGGATCTACAGTACAATACCAGTAGTATATATTCAAGAGAATTTGAAGGATGAATGAATGAATAAACAAATAAATATACGAAGGCCCTGCAGAGAGAGAGAAACAATAAGCCTCCCTCCCCCTGCTTTTGACAGGTGATAAAATTCAGCCCAAAGCATCTTTTTTACTCTCTATTTACTCTGGACAATCTGTCCCTTATCAGATGAGCTCAAAGCTGGTCAGAAATATGCATATTTTATTTGAAAATATCTGCTTCCCCGAGTTTTGTTTTGCTGCACAGACATTTGTCTGCTTTGCTGTATGTTGTGTATCAGATAGGATTCAGACAAACTGCTTTGGCTTTCTAAACTGTTTTGTTTTTTCGTTCAATTATCATTTATCTCATTTCCCTTCCTGCATCTCACACTTATTCCCAAGTTCCAATTTCATCCACAATGAAAGAGAACCCTTTTATTGTTATTCAGTTTCACTGAGGGCTAGAAAGGGCACTGGCATGGAAGGCAGAAAGCCTAAGATTTTGTTCTCATTCTGTCACTAACTCGCAGCATGACCTTCAGCAGATCAGCCATCCTATCTTGGCCTCTCTGGCTCCTTTGCAAAATGAGGTCTGCTCTTGACAGCCACAGAATCTAAGTACAATATTTTGAGACTCTCTATGCATCAAGCTACAGTAATAGTTGTACCATTTTTCACATTCAGTGCAGATGAGGAAGAATTCTTTTCACTTTTGGTTTTGCTTTGAGACAATGGTTAGGCATCAGTTGGCCCAGTGAAGCCCTTCCTGGCTCTCCAGCCCAAATCCCATCCCACCTCTTGATCCACTTCCACCCAGGGTAGCTTCATGGTATGTAACCTGTGATACATGCCCTGCATATAGAAGGGCCCCATACTAGGTTTTGTTCTGCCGTCACCATGTTGAAATTCTTAGTAGTTTTTTAACAAAGGGCCTGCATTCTCATTTTGCTCTCGGCCTCAAAAACTGTGCAGCCATTCCTGCCCCTACTCTTGCACCTCCATTCCTCCAAAGCATCCTAGAACTAAGAAACATTAGAAAGAGGAAAACAATGGTACAGCTTCTAGTGGTGTCTTCCAATGGCAGGGAGCAAGGCTACCCACAAGGCAGAGCTTTGCCTTGGAACTCCCTTCCTTACAAATATAAATCCAAAGAAAGGACAAGACAGGGAAACATGAAACTTGCCAAAGGCCCCACCCCTATCTTGGGTAGATTGGGGCTCTGACTCACGCCCAAGGTGTGACTCACCATTCCTGCTAAGCACCTGGCTCTTCCCTGCTCATAGGGCTCAGGAGGAAGTGTGGGTTACCCCAGAGTGGATGTGGAAACCATCTGGTCACCTCTAAACATGACAGAGCTAGGTAAGATTTCAGAGCAGTTTCAGGCAGCCATCACAGTACACCATTATCAGAGAAAAATACCACTCCAGAACAGAGACTGGACTAACTCCGGCTCACCTTGTGAGCCAGTTCCCATTTCCTCTCAGCATTAATTCTTTTTTTGGATTTCTTCTTCCTCTCTGCATCTTTGTGATCTACAGGGAAACAACTTGTTTTGCTGTCACACAAATAGCAGTCCTACCCTCAGTGCAGTGGCCAGCCCATTCTGATGCTCACTATATGTAGCCAAGTAACTTGAAGATGACCTTGATATTTTAAAACCTAGTAAGATGCAGTTATTATCATTGGTTCTTTTCTCCTATCCAAAGCTCTTCTCCTAACAGCCTGAGTCATTTTACATGTCTCAGCAAGGAAGAAATCAAAGAAAGCAGAAGAACTTTGACAAAATTTAAACATGTAAATAAAGAGCTTATGATAAATTACAATGCAAATAAGACAAGCATCTGAAACACTGAGACTCTAAGTAAAGAATAAGGGACACTAATTGTGATAAAAGGTATCACTCATTTGTGTGTAGGCATGGAGAGTTACTTCCCTGGTTTACTAACTCTCTGGGCATACTTGGGCAAGTATACTCTTAGGCAAATTTCTCTCTCTGGCCTTTGGCTTCCTTGTCAATAAAATGTGAGCTCTCTTTCAGGTTGGCATGCTATGCTTCTGAGTAACAAACTATTATCACCTTCATGTAAGTGTCCTTACTTAAGGACTGATTTTCAGGGTAGGATTACGTTCTAGAATACAAGTTGGCATGGCAAAATAATGAAAGCAACAAAATGATTTAATTCAGAAGGTTGGGTTTGGACCATAGGAGTTGATCCAGAGAGAATGCTGCTATGCACACACACAGTTCAAGCATAGTCACTTGAATTCACATTTGAAGACATCAAGTATTCTGTTCTACAGGATGTCTAATGAATAAAGGGGAATGGTAGAATCTAAGGCCAAGTTCATATTATTGAGTGTCTGGAATACTTGGCCTAGAAGTTTGTATTTAACTTTTATCTTTATTATGTGTTGGGCTATGCTTGGTGATTCTGTCATGACATCTGATGAGTTTCTATGAACTGTGGTCAGGCTTACAAAGCCCAGATCACATCGGAGATGAAAAGGGGGTGTTATTTTTGTCGGTCTTAGTTTCTGATTAGTCACAGCCCTGCTTCTGCTCTTGTAGCATAAAGAATTTTGCACATTGGCAGCACTCTGGGACCATCTGTGACCACTCTGTGACCCATAGTATGAGCCTCTTGACTCTGATCTCCGCCTGAGCCTTCATGCCTGAACTTCCTTTAGTATAAGGTCCAGAAAGACAGCTCCTCACCTCGAAAACGGCATTTGGTGAGCAGGTCCCTGGACACTTGCCTGAGAATCTCATGTTAAAAGTGTGCATTCCTAGGCCACCTGCTTGATTTACTGGATCAGAATGTCTGAGACAAGGTCTAAGAATCTTCATGTAAACAGTTCTTCCCAGATGGTTGTCATGCACATAAAAGCTTGAGAACCAGAGTGTTACACTTTCTCAATCTACTATGTTAGTCATTTCAAAAACTCCAATTTAGAATAGTCTTTACAAAAACCCAGGGGCAAGAGTTTGTAGGGTGGATCAGTCCTGCTATAAGGTGTCAGCGGTGAAACCTGTCTGCCGGAAAACTGGGCCGTAGGCAAGGCAGAGGACATGATAAGATTAGAAGGCAAGTCATTTGTATGTAGGTGGCCCACAGTCCTTTTATTTTTACATTTTTCCTCACTGTATGATACAAGAGTTCCTAGGTGAACTCTAAGTTTCAACAGTCTCTACCCAAAATTCTCGTAGCTGGGTATCTGTACTCTCACTGTCTTATTTTTCTTAAGTTCTTGCTTCACAACAGAAGTGGAGAAATACATAGGACCAGGGACCAGAGCTAGTTGCATTGCACAAAGGCCCACAAAAGGGAATTCCTGAAAACGTTTGTGAAGGGAAAGAACTCAGCAAAGCCCCTCCCCATTCCCAGGGCTACTGTGCCACAAAAAGGGTGACGACAAGCTCCAGCTCCCTAGAGTTTTCTTAAAGCATGTTTGGGACTCCAGGTGACATGGGAGCTGCAGAGGGAACCTGCCACACAACATGCCATATCCGTTTTCAGAGGGTGTCAACACCCTCCTTCCCACACCTGCTGTTCCCAAATATCACAACCTGATTTTTTTCTCCAGCCTCCTGTCTTGATGATGATGATTAAATATTCATAGAATGCTGTGATGCCAGCATACTTTGTGAATTTTCAGATACCTTTAAAAAAAAAAAAAAAAAAGGAAGCTTTTTAAAATTTTTAGTTTATCTCAATTTTGAAAAGAGGTAAAAGAAATGACTAGCGCAGTGACTCAATAAGTAGAAAGTGAACAAAACCAGTGTCCTAAGTTTTAACAAATTGTGTTTTGAGCCAAAAGTGTCCCACTTTAAGAAAAAAGGTAAAATACAGAATTCAGAGCACAGAAATGTGAAAGCAATTGTCCACATTACAAAGGAATCTTTCATTTTACCATGGGGGTATATTTAAATAGTAAAGTCCCCAACTTCCATGTAAAATGCAAGTGAATATATGTATGTATTATTCATTTGTTTGTTTATTGTGCAAAGAAAAAGTTCACCTCATTTGAAAAAGTCATATTTTTTCAGAATCAACAATCATTAGCCAAGAGTATTATCCAGCTGTTTTCAGAATCTACCTCAGTGAGGTTCCACCAAGGTGCCTCTGGGGCTGCCTTGAGAGACAAGAGGGTTCAAGAGGATGGAGTCGAAGGAAGGGTGCCCTTCCCAATTCAGCCACTGCAACTCCACTGCTACTTGGGAATATACTGGAGGTGCCCATGATATTTAGTTTTCAAGAAGTTGTGGATTTCTGGGTATAGTCGCTCACATCTGTAATTCTAGTACTTTAGGAGGCCGAGGTGGGAGAATCATTTGAGCCCAGGAGTTTGACATCAGCCTAGGCAACATAAAGAGACCTTGTCTCTACAAATAATCCAAAAATTAGCCAGGTGTGATGTGTGCCTGTAGTCCCAGTTTTTGGGAGGTTAAGGCAGGTGGATCGGCTGAGCCCAGGAGGTTGAGGCTGTGCGGAGCTCTGATCATGCCACTACACTCCAGTCTGGGGACAAGAGTGAGATCTTGACTCAAGAAAATAATAATATAAAAAATAAAAAAACCCATGACGTTGTGTGGAAGCCACAGTATCACATACAGAAGTCTAATTCCTTAATTTTACATTTTGGGAAACTAAGACATAGAGAAAAGTGACCTCCCCAAAGTCATATGTTGAGTTTGGACTTCAGTATTTCCTTTTCACTGTAGCTATTGCTCTACAAAACTCAGAATTTAATTAAAGATGCTTGTCTATCTCCTATTAATGCTAGGGTTTTAAATCTAAAACTAGTAAATCATCATAATAACCAAAACAACTGGCTATGAAATAATTATAAACTGAAAGTGATATACAAAACTTTTTTCTTCCTGAACAAGCCTGACATTCTCAAAGTTCTCTGAATTAGCTGAATAGCGTCAGTGTTGATCACAACTCTGTCTTGAGTCATAACACAGATAAGTTGAGCTAACACATACCAAAATTTTACTTAAAATACCAACTAAAGCAAGGTGTTATTGAGATGAATCAATGCTTCAGTGAGAAACAATCACTCAGAGGAAAAAATTATTAAGAATCCCATGTTGAATCAATTTTTATGTTTATTTCTAATTATTTAACAAATACTTATATAGTGCTTAATATGTGTCAGAAACTGCCGCAAACACCTTACAAATATTAATTCCCATAACAACTCTGTACGGAAGATACTATATATTGCTGGCATTTCGTGTGGGGAAACTGAGCACAAAGAGATATTTGTTTCTCTCTCCAAATTCCCCTATTCATAACTTATGTTCAGAGCAGGCTGAATTAATCTGTTTTCAAACGACCACTGAACTTTCCCACCTCCGTCTTTACCTTTGCGATCCTTTCAAATTGGTACTTAGAATGCTGTATTCTCTCTCTCTCATACCAGCCATTAAAGACCCAAATAAATGTCATTATCTGGCTGTTGTTAGAGGCAGATGTAAACCCCACCACTTTCAAATTTTGATAGCAACTTGTGTATACATTGTCATATTGCTTACCCTCTTGCTCAAAAAGTGCTCAGTGTTTCCTCCTTGCAAATCAAACTGAGTATAAAATTATCACCTTGACATTAAAGACTCTTAACAATAATGCCTCCCCCTTTTTCTTCATTATTTCTTTCTGTGTATCATATTCTCCAGGAAAGCTAAATTGTCATCATTCCCCATATATGTCTCACAGGCTGCTATACTCATGCCTCTTCTCAGAATGTCCCCTCTTCCTCAAGTCCTTCCCCAACACCTCCACCTAGAGGAAGTCTTCACAGCCCCTAAGATTCTATTCCAAGTTTGCCTCCTCATGAAGTTCTCTCCGTGTCTCTTTGACTCTCCGCCATTCAGAAGGTACCTGCCTTCCCCTTGCCCCTTCATATATTCTTTTCATCTTTTTTACAACACATATAGTGCATGTCATAGAATATAACTATTCTTAGACTATGCCACTTCCTGAGTAACCTGAGAGATCCTTGAGAGCAATAGCTGTCACAGTAATCATGGAAAGTCCCATCATCACTGGCGTATAATAGGTGTTTAATAAATAGTTCATAGAATGGCATAGAATGGAATGGATAAAGGGTATAAAACTGGACAAAAATATAGGCACAATCATAGCCATTAGATGCTACTACCAGGCTTTGGAGCCTAAGGAATGGAGAATTTTGTATAGTTTTGGCACCTGAATAAGTAGTGAGAGAGGCAAGGAGATGTGAACAAGAAGAATAAAAGGAAGAACTTACTATTTATTAAGCAACAAGTACATTGATGTGCACTTAATATATTTGTATCATTTGGTTCTTGAAAAAAGTGAAAAACTTGCCCTGGGGTTCCAGAGATATTCTAGTTCTAAAGCTATCATTGTGGCATGGTACTTTCCATAACAAAAGAAAAACGAGAGAGGTCATACCTATTCCCTCTAGCCCCAGTCCCCATGATAATCCTACACTAGATTACCTCAGCAGTTACATGTATTAAAACAAACAAAAACAACAAAAATTAATACTTCCTAAATGTCTATCATGTACATTCAATAAACAGGTACTTTATACACATTAACCCAAATTCTCCCGACCATCCCATGAAATAGTCCTTACCAATGTCATTACAGGGAAGGATAATGAGATTCAATGGTATATTCAAGGTCATGCTATAGTGCAAAGCCAAAAATCTAGCCCAGACTACTATGAGGCATTCTTTCAATTATGCCTCATTGTCACTTTTGTATATAATCGAGATATAAGTGGTACATTAAAGATATTCTCAAAAAAAATTACTCTAGAAGAAAGGAGTTAATTACTACCTTAAATGTGAAGAGCACAATAAGAATTTTCCATTTGATGATCTCAATTTTCATCCCTCAGAGAAGAATATCTTGGAAACAGATCTGGCAGGTGAACAGGGTGGGGCAAAGCCAGCATCTCCACACTTCCCTCTGAGCTTTTGTCTTTCCCTGGAGTTCTTTTGTTTTGATTCCTGTTGCTACCACCAAGCCTAGTCCTCATCTCGTGGGGATGGTGAGTGGAGGTGGATGAGAGAGAAATACTGTCCCTCTTTTTTATCTGCTCAAGGTATATAATATTTCTCCTTGTTTGCCTTGGCACAACTGAAACAGGCTGACACATTCAAAATTGATTTACTAAACACTGGGAAAAATCTAAATGGAAATAAAAATCTAAATGGAAACAACAGCACAAAATAGATGACTGATCCCAAGACTTCTAGTTAGAGAAGGGCTTTATTGAACACCAAACCCTATCACATTTTCCCCAGACAAAGGTTGTCTTCAATAATCTATAAATACCTTGCTTGGGTTCCCTCCATTTTGATTCCCATGCGAAATCAACTTCCCACTACCTAGAAGAAATCGCCTAATCAAATCTCCAGTCAAGCTGCTGATTGACTAGATCCTTTCATCCAGTTATATTTTTCCCTTTCAGAAGATGCAATTTATAACCCATTTGCCAAGAGATGCTAATTGACACCAATGAGTGCTGCAGCCCATCTCAGCTCAGGCTAACAGCTCATCTCACTACCTCCTCTGCATTCAATTGACCACTTCACCTGTCCACCCAGCTATCTGACATAGAAGCATTGCCTTGGACTTTGAATTTTTAGAATTTTTTATGACATTAATCACAGAGCAACAATCTTTGGGAAAGCCATACTCCTTTGAATAGCTTGTGAAGACTGATGACAGTGGATCATTGTAGCTCATGAACTCCCCCAGAGAAACACTCCATCAAAATATCATCTTCCACAAGAGACTTTACCCCAGGGCTGTGGGTATGAATCTGCAGTGCCTGAGTATAACAGATGTCCAGTTTCTCATTTCCCACCCAACATTGCACTCCTAATGCCAAGAACAACACAGCAGATTATTAAACTATACCAGCCACTGAAGTCAGATCATTTCTGTTTGGGACTCATGGCTAACTTCAGGTTGTTGGTAATAACAAACATCCCAAATTAACAACATTGGCATGAACAAACACAGCTGCCTTATATTAGTGTTCCATGCTATAGTTCACGAAAGCTTTCCCATCTCTTGTCTCTATTGGGTCTCCTGTCAGTTCTATGAGATCATGAGGACAGGATTATGACTCTGTCCTTCCCTCTGCCCAACCTACTCCTCCAGGATCATCTCTCACTTTCCCCTCATTCCCCCCTCTCTGTTACTTTGACACTTCATGCTTTTTTGTGCTTTTTTACCTTTGCCCATAGAATTCCCTCTATCGAAAATGCCACCTCCACCTGGTGAAATATGCCATCCTTCTGAGAAGCCTTCCTTGTGAGCCTTCCTTCCTTATAATCCCTAGAGTCGGGTCTGCTCTTGCGTATCCCTTTATTTTAAAAGCTGGAAAGAGACTTTATACTTTTCATGTGCATGACCCAGACTACTTATTATTTAAAACATTTCTTAAAAGTTTACTATGATTTAGCATTGAAACAAAAAGTAGTGAGTGCAAAATGGCACAGACCCAGGGCAGCAGGGTGTAAATGTGGTTTGAGGAGCCCATTTTTATCATCACAGGAATAACTGCCTGCTACTCAAAAGAAAATCCAGGAGACAATAGATGCTACAATCTTAACAGCTTTCACAATAATTTTTCCTGAGAAGAAAATTGTCTTTGTCTTGGGCAAAAAGAAAAAAAAATACCTTGATGAATTATTGAGACAGAAAGTGTGCTTTTGAGAATAGCTTCAGATAAGTGGGCAAAGCATCTGTGGTAAAAATGAGAGTAATTCAGTTTTATACCTCAGAAGTGGAAGTGCAAACAGAAGACAACAGAGCTGTGAAGTGAAGGGAAAGAGACAGAAACCAGGAAGGAGACAAGCTGAACTAGATGGGATGAAGTGAGGGAAATGCCATGGACATGGGAATGCTGGAGGGCATTTTAAGAATGGTGATATCTGCTCTTCCAATTGGAGGTTATTAAAATGCTTTAGATCCCTCCACCTTTCTGTTTCCCCAGGTTTACAAAGAGAATAATGATGAAAACTGATTCACAGGACTGTTTTGGAAACTAAGTGAGAAAAAAGTGGTAAAAGCAACTTGAAATTTAGAACAGAGCATTAGTTGCCATCTCCTGTCTTTGATGTTTGAGTGGCCCTCCAATGGTGATGGCAAAGCAGTACAGAGGGTGGCTAGAACCTGGCCTGTGTGTCTGTCTCCAGAGTTTCAAGCCAGAAGGATGGTGCCCCTTACTGAGTTTCTCTATGACATTGACATTCAATGTTTTTTTGACTATTAAGGTTTGGCCAGAACCTTTATTTTATAAATGTGGCCCCCGAGAACCAAAAGAATGGTGTGACGTGTATGAAGCGCCACAGGAAATAAGGAATGGCCCTTAAATCCACTTTCTTGTTTATTCAAGCCTTTATTCGTCTCTGCAACATATATTGCACCACACATGGCACCAGTAATTCAGTCTTTGATGTTGTTAGACAGGTCAGGCTTGCTGCAGCCAGAAAGGAGAAGGAACGGCAGAACTTATGAGAACACCTGTCACATAGGTCTTGCAGATTCCATCTCCCTAGCGTGGCCCAGGGAGAAAGACAGGAAGGGTGGTCACATAGCAGATTTGTCATCCTCCTGGGATGCAGCAACATGCTGTTCTGTTTTGTGTTTTATTTTCATGGAAACTTCCTCCCGGGGGTCAAGGATACCTGCTACACTCTTTTATTCCCTCTTTGCTTTTTCTGTTCTTCCTTGTCTTTTGCCAAAAGCATCATTAGACAAATCAGAACAGAAGGTGGCCGGAACCTGGCCCGTGTGTCTGCCTTGCAAAGCTCCAAGTCAGAGGGAGGGTGCCCCTTACTGAGTTCCTGGCATTTGATGTTCAGTCTGGAAAGGAAGTGTGACCATCTGCCTCAGACTCTAGCGAGTGGAGTCTGTCCTCACTGCTCAGTCCCATGGACATGTGAGTCATGGGCTGGTCGGAATAGAAGAAGGAAGATCTCTAACCACAGACTGAGCAATGACAAATCTAGGGTCAGATTAAAGCCCAATGGGACAGCAGGAAAGAGAAGACAAAAGAAGTAGGTAAGTGTCTGATTCTCAGGACCCAACCCCCCGCCCACCCATGAGACAGAACAGTGCTGAGACTTGGATTGCTGAATGTGCAATCAAGCTTTTCTCTAAGACATACAAAGATATCAGGGAAAAACAGAGAACCAGGTCTAAGAGGTCTCTGCAGAAACAATGCTTAGCACCCTCAATTTACAGATGGGGAAGTTGATACTCAAAAAAGAGTGATAGCAGGTAAGGAGCAGAGCCAGAGTCAGAATGAGGTGCTCCAAATCCCTGACCCAGCCTCTTTCACTACAATGATATGACTTTTGTCACCAGCTAAGGATAGCCGAAGAAACAAATTGTTGTAAGTGACTGTCTCAGTGATTATCAGTATAAGGAATCTATTCCTCAGTCTGAGGACCCCATCAACAGACCATTAACAAGCCTCCAGATAATACAGTTTATGTCAAAACAACTTTTATTTCCTAAATGTTTTCTCAGCTGTGCCTTAAAATAAAATATATGTGTCTAATTTCATCCTGCTCTGTGCTGCCTGCTGCCATCCGAGAACAGCAAGGAAGTGCTGATAGAGAGAGGCTAGAGAGGGTGGAAACTGCCAGAAAATCAGGGAATGTGTGACAGCAGTGGAAATACCCATCTGACCGGGCAAGCTGGGTGTATTTCCCATGAATGTTGTCCTGGCCCAGTGTCTTGGCATAGCCAGAGTGGAAAGGGCATGGCCAGACAGACTTGGACTTAATGCATCCCAAGCAAGTCTTCCCCAGCCAAAGTTACTCTGTCCTTCCAGATGCTCCTTCACAAACTCCTAATGTTATCCCAACTCTATCTCACACTTTGCATCCAATCTACTTGTAAACATTGTTACTCTAACTCCATAATATAGTATGTATTTGCTCCACTTGCATCTGTAACAAATCACCCCAAACACAGTGGCTTAACATAACAGAAGATTTTTTGTTTTGTTTTTTTGAGTGGAGTCTCATGCCAGGATGGAGTGCAGTAGCAAGCACGCTTACCGCCACCCCAGTCTCAACCTGCTGGGGTCTGGCAATCCTTCTGCCTCAGACTTCCGAGTAGCCGGAACTACAGACACACGCTACCATGCCCAGCATTTTTTTTTATTTTCTTGTAGAGATGAGGTCTCGCCAAGTTGCCTGGGCTGGTCTCGAACCCGCGGGTTTAGGCAATCCACTTGCTTTGGCCTCCCAAAGTGCTGGGATTACAGGTTGAGCCACCAAGCCCGGCCAACACAAGTTTTTTACCTTATAGTTCTGGAGGTCAGAATTCTGCAGGTCTGCATTCCTTCTGTAGGTCCTTGGAGAGAAAACTTGATTTTTCCAGCTTTTAGAAGCTGACTACCTTCCGTGACACATGGTCCCTTCTTCCATCATCAAAGCCAGCAGCATAACATCTTTTCTGTCTGCTTCTTCCATCCTCACATCACCTTCTCTCTGTCTTTTTTTCCTCCCAATTTTGTTGAGATGTAGTTGACAGATAAGCATTGTATGTATTAAAGGAATACAGCATGATGCTTCATATAGGTATGCATTGTGAAATGATTACCACAATCAAGCTAATGAATATATTCATCACCTTTGATAGTTACTTTCTTTGTGTAGTGAAACCATTTAGGACCTACTCTCTTAGCAAATTTCAAGTATGCAATGCAGCATTATTAACTATAGTCACCATGCTGTATATGAGCTCTCTAGAACGTACTCATCCTATGTAACTAAAACTTTGTACACTTTGACAAACATCTCCCCATTCCCTTCATCCCCTAACCCCTGCTAACCAAATTCTACTCTCTGTTTCTATGAGTTCAGTTTTTTAGAGTCTACATATACATAAAATCAGGCAGTATTTGTCCTGTTGCGCCTGGTTTATTTCACTAAGCATAATATTCTCTGTGTTCATTTATGTTGTTACAAATAACGATTTCCTTCTTTTTTAAGGCTCAGTACCATTCCAGAGAAAGATAGATGACAGATGACAAATGATAGATAGACAGATAGATGATAGATAGATAGACAGACAGACAGATAGATAGATGCATGAATAAAAAATGTGAAATGCCTATCTATCTCATCTATTGATGGACACTTAGGTTGATTCCACATCTTGGTACTGTGAATAACCACCTTCTCTCTTTCTAACTCTACTCTTTCCCTTTATTAAGCACCCTTATGATAACATTGGGATCACTTGAAAAACTCAGAATAATCTTCCCATCACAAGCTCTTTAACCACATCTGCAAGTCTCATTTGCCTTAGAAGCCTCCAGGGATTAGGACATTAGGACATGGATATGTTTGGGGGCCATTATTCAGCCTGCTACAGAGCCAGCATCTTATTATTTTTCAGCACCTTCACAGCTACCATCCTCACCCCAGCCCCCATTATCACCCACCTGGTTTATTACGGGAAACTCCTAATCGGTATCCCTGCTTTGGCCCATCTTCCATCCTTAAAAAATGTAATTCTGATCATGTCAATTTCCTGCTCAAAATGTTTTAGGGCCTCCAAGGTCCCTATGATCTGGCCTCAGCTACCCCTGGCTGTCATCTCCTACTGGTCCCCTTACTCCCTCCGCCCTTGCCTCTCTGGCCTCCGTCTAGTCCTTGAGCATGACAGCTGTACTCAGGCCTCAGCACATGTTGCACTTGTTTCCTCTACCTGGGACATTTCCCCAGAGAGTCACATGGCCCATTCCTTTACTTCCTTCAGCTCTTTGCTCAAATGTCATCGTTTTAGCAAGGTCTACTTTGATTATCCTACTTAAAATTGCAACATCTCCGTAACTCCTCCCCACCTCCCCAGATTTGTTTTTTGTTTTGATATTTTGTCACCATCTAATATACCACATTTTATTTACCTGTTATTCTTTGCTTCAACTCCCTTCCATACACACACATACACACAACACACACAGAAAATGCACACTGCATGAGGGCATGGATTTTTGCCCTTTTTTCTCACGGCTGAATCCCTACCACCTGGAATAGCCCATACCAGACACTCAACAAATATTTGATGAATAAACAAATAAAGGTACTTTATCTCTCTGAATTCATGAATGGAGTTACTTCATTCTAAGAATCTCAGTTTTTATCATTATAAAATGTGAGTAATAATACCCCCTTTGCAAGTTTTTCAGGGCATCCTTTAAGTTTTGCTGTTAAGCATTGAACTTTTTCCTATTTCTGAAGAATATGCCATACTGTGAGATACAAGACATTCCTTCCATTTAAGAAATAAAGAGAGCAACCTCATCCTCTCTCCACTTCCAAGCGTGCAGGAAATGCGATCTAGATTTGGCCGACCAAGTGCTTCTACCCAAAAGGCTGGCTTTGAAGAGATGATGAGAATTCATGTAGAGTGACTGTGGTAACGTATCTAGTTATGATGTTGTCTTGGCCAGGCAATTATGTCTTAAAGATCCTCACTGTTCTGAGAATCCTCTAAGATTGGTCCTCTTAGATTGCCTTGACCTCTGCTTTTGGTTCAAACCTGGTCCTCCTGCCTGTCCTCAGACCAGACAACCCTCTATTCCTTCTGATCGGTTTCTCTCTTTGTCTACTCTAGCCAGAGTTTCTGTTGCCTACAGTGAACTCTCCGTAGTAGACTCAGAGCGAGCCCTAGAGTAGATATTGCTGGGGCCCCACCCAGACGCCATTTGCCAGCTGGGACATACATCTCCCAGTCACTGCTGGTGCTGCAGTTAACAACTTACACACTTAATTTTGGAAGAATTACCTTGGTCTGATGGGGGCTAGCTTAGGATATTTGAGGAGTCATATTACCCCTCACCCCACACATCCAGTAACTGATGGATACAGGGGTCAAGACATCCAGATTCCTTGTTTCATCTTGGGATAATTCTCCAGAGTGAATGAAACTGCAGAATTCCTCTGAATCAGTTCTCTATCTTACCTGGGATAACAGTACTGCTCAGCTCTTCCCTTCTTGATCCTGCTTTCTTTATTCCCTTGGAGATGCTGAAGAGCTCAGTAAGCCATGTGCCTCCAACTCCTCACATTTTACTTCTAGGGAATCTGAGTTAAGACAGATATTGACTGATAGCCAGATTATTCTAAATAATGTATTTATTTTTAAAAAATATGACCAGTCTTAGCAACATAGTGAGACTTCATTTCTACAAAAAATATTTAAAAATAAGCTGGGCATGGTGGTGCATGCCTGTAATCACAACTACTTGGGAGACTGAGAAGGGTGAGACCCTGCAACACTCAACAAATATTTGATGAATATAGGAGTTTGAGGCTGCAGTGAGCCATTCCCGATAGTGCCACTATACTCCAGTCTGGGCAAAACAGTGAGATCCTGACTCAAAAAGAAAAAAATAATACTAGCCAGCATCTGGCAAGTTGTAATAATGCTCAGTAAGTAGTAATAATGATATTTGTAAAAATTCTGGCAATGGCAAACTTACTATCTGGCATAAGCTCTCACTCCATCTATGTTGTCCTCAACATCAGAAAAAATATTTTTCACTGTGTATTTCTTGTTTCTCTGTCCTATTTCTATTCTTTAAAATGATCTAACACATGCCTGATACCAGTTTCATCAGATAGCTGTGCAAATAATGGACAGTAGCAATCCTACTCCTTGTTAAGTTTCTCTTCACAAAATGAAACATTCCTACTGGAGTAGATATCTGTTCTGCCATCACACATTCCTCTGTAAAGGACTGTCCATGTAGTGTCTACTTGGAGGTGGGAGTTCCATCTAGCTTAGAGATAGCTGTCTATAAGCTAGAATCTGACTCTGGCCAAAACTGATTGACCCAGGTAGTGTCCATAACCCAAGTTTTGCCAAAATATAGGATAATCAGCAACTATGGTGTGACTCAAAGGAAAACTCTACCCAACCAGAAACTATGGTAGTTAACCATCACAAACAGATTTGGTAGCGTAAAAAGATGTGCTCGAGTCTTCCCAATCCCTAGAGCAGAACAACCCCAGCACTCCTGTTGGATCCAGACCACATTCCCTTTCCAGGTGCTGTGAGGTTTGATAGTTAAGGTTTGCCTGGCTTCCGGTAAAGCCAGAGAGACCTGTTTCTTCATGTGTGTATCCTTAAAATAAATCCTCCATTCCTTGATTTAACTTGAGTGGGTTTCTCCTTCGTGCAACCAAAGGAGTTTAACACCCCTAGTAACTAAGCACAGAGTAATACCCTATTCCAAAGCCCTTTGCAATACCATGTTTTTTGCTATTTTTAGGGTCAAATTTGTGTTTCCAAAATACGACTGCTATATACTTAGCACATAATCTTAGATTATGAAGTAAGAAGACTGTTGCTGGGATATCAGTTCTATCTCCCAACTCACATCAGCTTTTTCTATATTGGTGAGTTTCTAATAATACAGTATCCTATGTCTGCAAAACCTACTTGCTTTTCTGAATGCCTGAGCTTCCTAAAACCCTAAGGACAAACAGCGTCAAGGGACTCACTCTGGAGGCGTGCTTGCCATCTGAACTGTCTGCACAGGTCTTTGCATAGGCATCTTTAGAAGAAAATGAGAGCCAACACTGAACTGTGATTGATTGACAATTAACCATTTTAATCAATAATCCAAGAATTGGGGCTTTTTCTTGATACCTGCAACAAAACCAAAGAGATCCAGGGCATTGTCAGAGATGGAAGATCCCAGGGAGTCAATTCCCTTATTTAATAGATGGGAAAGCTGAGGTCCTACAATGAGCCCCTTACCTAGGACACACTTACAGGAACTTGGAGAGCCAAGGATATGGTAGAGATGCTAGAAAATCATCCAGCCCAGGCTCTATCCATGAACATCCACTCACCTCTGCTTTCAGGGACCTAAGAAGCTAGTTGAACAACACCAGACAGTACATTGTGTTCACTACCTCACTGGTTTTTTTTTTTTTTTTTTGAGTTGGAGTCTCACTCTGTGGCCGCTCCCAGCCACTGCAGCCTCGACCTGCTGGGCTCTGGCGATCCTTCCGCCTCAGCCTTCCAAGTAGCCGGAATTACAGGCGCGCACTACCACACCCAGCTGATTTTTTTTTTTTGATTTATTGTAGAGATGAGGTCTCGCTGCCCAGGCGAGTCTCGAACCCGTGGGCTCAGGCAATCCACTCACCTCAGCCTCCCAAAGGCGCGGGATTACAGGCTGAGCCACCGAGCCCGGCTCCTCACTGGTTTTTATTCAGAATGGTTCCAGAAAAAAAAAAGTGACCATTTGGTCTTGGGGAAACTTCACTGAGGTTCCAAATGTTTTCAGTATCCAGATGAGCCCTGATAACCATATTGAAAACCCATTGAAAAAGTAGATATTGATTATGTACTGTGAGTCAGGCCCTAAGCCAAGCACTGCAATCTCCTTCCTTCAAGGAGTTCACAGCTTTATGAAGGGAGACAGGCATGGAAACTAACAGTTGCCACTGAACGAGGTAAGTGAACAGTAGATATTTATACAAAGTCTACAAGGACGCAGAGACATTTCTGCTGTGCTGCTCCTCATCAGAGGCAGTAGGCTGGGTAACATTTCCATTTTCTCTAATAAGACATAAAACAGCCCCAGCCTATTAGTTCTAAAGTGTGATAGTCTTGGTTAATGTTTATTGAATTTGGCACTGAGTACATAAAAGAACACTGGTCAGTGTGCCCTCAGGAAAATAACAATTAACCTAAGTAATGCAGGCAAGAGTCAATGCTAAAGTAGTTACTCGACCAAGTGGAAAACGCTGTGTACATAATCATGTGCTGAGAAAAGTCGCTGAGTGAAAGTTAACATCTTTTCGTGAGGGCCTCCAAGAAAGGGTGGGAGCTCTGGTTGGAAAGATGTGGCAGATGTCAGCTACCAGATGGCAAGAAGGAGGCAGTTCCGGACACAAGCTTGAAACAGAGAAGTTAGTGTGGGAAAGTGAGAGCAAACTGACCCCACCATGCAGAGAGAGTGGGCAAGGCGTGAGTAAAGACAAGGAACATGAGAAGGAAGAAGAGGAAATGCTGTTTGGTGGGTGGAATTTTTGTTTTGTGTCTCAAAGTGTTGGTCTGAAGAGGGCAAAAGATAACCATGTTGGCTGGTACAGGATAGCCTTTGCCCATCAGGGGACCAGTCACTCTTCCTCAATTCTTGGACTGAAATCTCTCCTTTTGTGTTAAGTATCACCCAGAAGGTACACATCTTCACAGGGTAGAAAGTCCTGCAGTGGCTTCAGAATTCAGCCACTCTTCAGAAAGCTCTTGAACATTTTCCCAGAGTGCATTTCCTAGAATGAAAACAACAATTTTCATGCCCTTAGTAAGACCAAGGGATTTCTTCCTGTAAATCCATCATAGATAATGTGTGGGTTGAGGATGACACACATACTGTAGATAGTGAATGTGAATTAATATACTGGGCAGCAGACAGTGACACTTAACAGACACTGCAGTGATGACTGGTCTCTATTCCCTCCCTACACGTCTTCTAGCAATATAAAGTCAGGAGCCAGGAACCAGGTGATGTAGGTTGTGTTTTGGGGAAAGTTAATTTACTAATAAAATAGGGATTGTCATAAATGGGATCTTCAGAACAGCTTTGCCATAGGAAAGAGGAGAGGAAAAGAGCTGGAACCTAATTTATGAACACCCGTGTTAAAGGGAGAATAGGATATGGCGGGATCCAACACCAGAGAGGAGACGGTCACATTAGGTAAGCAATCATTCACAGCAGTGTTGTCAAACGAGGTTCTGGACCTTAGTATCCACATGTACCAGGAATGGCAGAGGTAGAATGAAAGACAATCCTTCAGAGTCTCGAGTCCCACTTCTGCTTCAACCAGAATAGCTACGGGGTTACCTGTTTCACATAATGGGTTTCACAGGCAATTTTATGTAATGAGAGGATTGAGAATGTTTCAAGCACAGATACAGAAACCAACTGCTCATATTACTTTACCACCAAAATCTGATCCCATTGTCTTCCTGTTGTATAATCTGGGGTGGTCTCATTGCCTTGGTCAGGCATTCGACGGCCTTCATGGTCTGGCTTAGTCATTTCCCAACGTTATTCTATTGCTTCTTTCTCATGCTCCTTGCTTACAAGCCAGACTGAACCGACAACATACAGCATGTAATGTCCCATGATGTTACCCATGTTTACAATGAACTCGATCCTCCTCCCCACAGGGTTAACTACACAGCAGGCTTCAAGACCCAGCCCAAAGGTTGTCTTTTCTGAGCCCCTAGAGAGGTCCTCCTCTGCTTTGATGACACTTGCCACCTTTTCTTAAAATGGTGCTTTGAAGTGGTGATTATTTGTTAACATTCCATTAGACTGTGAGCCCCTCAAGACCAGAAATCCTGTTTTGTACATTGCTATTTCCTTACAGACTGGTGGCTTGCCTGACAACCCTTCTAAGTTTGTCCTGTAAACTTTCTCAAAAACTGCAGTGACCAGGAGAAACCACCAGATGGCAGTGTGTGGACATGTTTCCCTTACCAATCAGGAGGGAGGGGAAGGCTTTTACAGGAAGTTGCTTTTCATCCTTGTCCTTGCAGACAGTCCGGTGTAGCCTACAGACACCAGGATCTTTGGGCAGTAGAATTCATGCCCATCAATCAGAACCTTGGGAAGCCTTGTATTCCCTATGCGCTGCCACTTTCTGAAAACATTCCTCCTGATGGTTGAGAAAGTATTATGCTGTTCTGTGTTTCAAGGCAGAGAAACTTGGATTTGAATTTTATCTTCACAAGCACAAGGTGACGATATTTTCAGCACTTAGGAAGAATGACCATCAACATCCACTGATTTATGGCATCTGTTGTGTTTCCTTAACCTCAAGTTCCCCCACGCCCCCATCTGCCAGACCTAAGCAGCAAGCAAAACTCAGCCACACATCCAGGCTTATTTTTGAAGCCAGAATCTCTTCTGGGTTCCAACCTCGCTCCCCCTGGAAAGCACTGCATTTTTCAGACCAGGAGACCTACAGGTCATTTTTTTCTTCTGGGTTAGAACTTAGGGCTACGCCAAGGTATAGAACCGCTTGCTGTTTTATATGTGGATCTTGTGCTGGTCCATGGAATGCCTCAGAAGCAAAGGGGTTCCCAAATGAAAGATGTCCCAGTTCAAATTTTAAAATCTCAATAAACTTCTCAGGATCCCTTCCCCCAAAGTTCAAAGGCAAAAAAGACCTCAAGTTTCCTCTTCTTTTTTGCCTGCCCTTATTGCTGTTTCATAATCTCCTCTGTTCTCTAACTAAGCGTTGCAACTGCTGGTATAGCCATACGATATGTGGAGTGCATGCAAGGATGGCAGTTGTGCCCACCTTCCATGTTTCTGCTCCCACAAATGAGCTCTATTCCTATGGACTTATTATTTCTCCACCACTAGAGCAGAGGTTATGGTAGAATCTGAGGCCAGAAGATTCTGAAGAACTCAACTTCTTTTAATTGAACAAGTGTCTTTAAGTTTGAACGGAGTCTCAGAGATGGGACTCACTGAATAACTCTTTCCTCCTCCTCATTTCATGAATAATATAATGTGAAGATCCAGCCTCTGGAGTTAGATCTGGTTCCAATTCTGGCTCCATCGCACCCTGACTCTGTGATCTTGGGTGAGTTACTGAGCCTCTCCAAATCTTAGATTCCTTATCGATATAATGGGGAGGGTAGACACATACCTGAGAGTGATGCTGTGCAGAGTAAAGGCTAAGGCAGGCAAAGTGTTGAGCACAGTACCTGTGTACAGGGTACTATAATGTGAGCAGTGACTATTAGCATTCACATTTGAAGAAGTAGACTGGAAAAAGCACTGCTCCCTAGAAGTAGCTTTTGGTGTTATATTCAGCACAGCTTCAAAAACCTCTAGGAACCCAAAACCTCTTCATACATCTTGCCAGAACCCATCCTTTAAATGAGATCCATATTGCTTTCATCTATATATTCTTTCATTCACTAGGATTTATTTAGTATATAAAGCTGTGACAAGCTCAGGGTAGGCCCCGAAAATACAAGGATATATAAAACATGGTCTCTATCCTCAAAAAGCTCATGGTGCATTGAGGAAAACCACCCACACACAGTTATAATACGGTGGGATCCGTGCTCTAATGTGAGTATGCATGAGCTACAAAAGAAGCAGGGGGAAGGAGCCTGAGCCCTGACACTCCTCAGAGGGCATTCCGAGTCCTTCATGAACAAACCCATGCCACTTTGGCAATGTCTACCTCCAGCAACATTTGTCTTTTGAAAATCCATTTTGATGCCTCATACTTCTAACCTTGACCCAAGCTATTCTCTCTGAATGGTATACTCTTCTGCCTAGAAAACTGCTACTCCTCTTCCAAGTCTTTCTCAGTTTCCTCAAGAAGACTTAGGGGCTTCTTCTTTTCCCAGTTGTGACCTAATTGGAGTTGAAAGTCATGTCTTTATACTTTGACCAATAGCACTTAACTCAGTGCCCAACACTAAAATGGCATTCAGTACTGGTAGTGCCTAAACAAACCCTCGATGCATCCTCCCTGCAACCAGTGCTGCCTGCATTTCAGCCAATTCAAGGAAAACCAGCTGATGTGATGAAGGTTCTCCTGCCCCACAAGCCATATGGATCTGTCATAGCAAAGCTCCAATTGTTACAGAAAGTTTTCTAGTATCTTCTCCATTTTCCTTCCCTTTTACAATCACCCCTTTTTGCCTAGTTTGGCCCTTTAAGACAATAAAGAATAGATATATTTCTACTCCCTTAAATATGACAGCCTTTTATATATATGAAGATGTCAGACAGATATAATATCAATAAAAGATCCTCTTTTATTTTATTTTCAAACATGCACAGCTAATTAAGCCACTATTAACACACATTTCTAAGTGTGTGACATGTGCTAAGCACTTCTTAGAAGCTTGAGTGTCATAAATTTAGTATTGATACCTCTAGGACCATTCCCATATGTGCATCTTCAGTTCTGCTTTGCTTCACTGTATTCATTTCAGTTCTGTGTTCTAGAAGCTTTAGATCATTTTAGATGTTAAACTTTTTATTATTATTGCTGCTAATTTATTGAAAACATGTGCTAAGTATGATACTAGGCCCTGACACACTTCTTTTTAAATTCTCTCATTGCTCTGAAAAGACAGACAGTCCTATCACTACTTTACAGGTGACTGAAAAATAGACTGAACCTCAGGGAGATTAAGCCTCTATTCAACATCACCTTGCTGTGAGGTGTCAGAGCCAGGAGACAAGGTCTGTCCATCCTTCCTCTAAGACCAGAGCTCTTTCTACTTATTACAGTGTAACACAGTAGCCCACATCTGAGAGGGCCTGCATGTAATGTTCTTTACATACTCCAAAGAAGTCATCCAGAGATCCTGCAGGGAAAGACATTGGTTTATTAAACTTACAAGAGGGCACCGATGGTGACAGGTCAGTGATGAAAGAATCCGCTCCTTGGGACAGTACCACAAACAATTTTACAATCAAGCAAGCTAATTATTCAAATTCCTATACAGTGTTTACCATCGCACTGCTTAAGAATACTCACTACATCATCTTTGGGTTGCTTGGTTACCTGCATCTCGTGATGGGTCACCTGTGTCCCATGACTTAATGCTGGGAATGTGCGCATATCCTGCAGAGACCAGCCTTGGCCAGAGGCTGCTTCCTGAGGGAAGGGTAGAAAGGAGTCAGATAAGGGGAAAGAGAAAATGTCTGGATAATTACCTCACATATAGTATGCCATCTTTTTTGTGCCAGACTGTGGTATTTGCTGTTTATTTTATTTTGATTTCATCTGCAAATTTGGGCATTCTCTCTTCTGGATAAACTGTCAAGTCATTAATTTAAAAATATTGAACACAAAAAGGCCCTCTAGTGCTCACCAGAGACCTCCCTCTAGCGTACATAAAACTGTTAGCAAACTTCAAGAGCCACAGTTTGCTCACCCACCCATGAAACATGACGTAAGACATGACCCTGCTCATGTTTTGCCCTCTTTTGTACAATCACATCACAAGAGGTCGTGTTATGTCCGTGGCTAAAACTTCCTCATCCAGCTTGTTTACCAGCTGGATGCCATGATATAAAAAGGAAATGGGATGTGTCTAGCACAACCTGCTTATGGTAAACCCACATTAACTTCTAACAGTCAATGCCTTTTCTTAAAAATGCCCAAGAATCAATTATCTAATGATCTGTCCAGAATTTCAGCAAGAATCAGATGAAACTCACACTGTTTCCTGGCTTCAATGTTAATTTCTGAGACAGGATGCAAGTAATCCCTTTATTAAAAAGAAAAACCCTTGTGAACTTATCAAAATATGGTGTGTTACCAAGTATTGGGAAGCACTCCCACCCACACCAGTTGTGTTGTTTTTTGTTGTTTTTTTTTGAGTTGGAGTCTCACTCTGTCGCCCAGACTGGAGGGCAGTGGCCGCTCCCGGCCACCGCAGCCTCGGCCTGCTGGGCTCCGGCGATCCTTCCGCCTCAGCCTTCCAAGTAGCTGGAACTACAGGTGCGCACTGCCACGACCAGCTAATTTTTTTGATTTATTGTAGAGATGAGGCCTTGCCAAGTTGCCCAGGCAGGTCTCGAACCCATGGGCTCAGGCAATTCACTCACCTCGGCCTCCCAAAGCACGGGATTACAGGCTGAGCCACCGAGCCTTGCTTGTGAATTGTTTTTTGAGTTGGAGTCTCACTCCATGTTGCCCAGGATAGAGTGGAGTGGCACACTCACGGTCACCCCAGCCTCGACCCGCTGGGCTCCAGTGATCCTCACGCCTCAGTCTTTCAAGTAGCTGGAACTACAGGTGCGCACTACCACGTCCTGCTAAATTTTTTTGATTTATTGTAGAGATGTCTTGCCAAATTGCCTGGGCTGGTCTCGAACGCGTGGGCTCAGACAATTCACTCTCCTTGGCCTCCCAAAGTGCTGGGATTATAGGTTGAGCCATCTAGCCTGGTCCCCAGTTGTGTTTTAATACTCAAGTTTGGCTGCAGAACACCTGGTTCTCCAGAATCTTCTGGCCTCATAGTCTAACTCTGTTTTGAACTGCAAAGTCGTATCACTATTTCCTGTATCTTTTCCTCTTCATTGCCTGTACTTTACCTGGAGCAGTATTTGGTTAACTATACCTAAACCTATAATTAAAGGTTAGAAACACTTAAAAACTGCAGAAATGAATGGTTACCTATGAACTATGTGAATTCCTGAAGTCCACTTCTTGGAACTAGTGTGTTGAACTCAGGAGGACGTAAATCATATCTGATTGTTCGTCATCATAATCCCAAACGTCAGAGTCATTACAAGAGCTCAAGAAGTATTTGCATGGTGAACAGAAAGAAGACAGCAATGAGGATCTATATACTCTTAAGAGAGGGAACCCAAAGTTTTAAAATCATACTAAAATGCAAATGACTGATACAAGAAGGCAGGTCGGCTCAGTATACTGTGGGAAGGGTTCCTGAAGATTCCACAAGGAAAAAATGAAATACCTCGGCACCTTCCTAACCAAAGATGTGCAAGACCTTTACAACGAAAACTACAAAACACTGTTTAAAAAAAACAAAGATGACACAAACAAATGGAAAAATATTCTATGTTCATGGATTGGAAGAATCAACATTGTTCAGATGTCCATCCTACCCAAGGCAATCTACAGATTTAATGCAATACCCATTAAGTTACCAGCAGCATTCTTCTCAGACCTGGAAATGACAACACAGAAATTCATATAGAAACATAAACTACTACAAATAGCCAAAACTATCCTCAGAAAAAAAAAAAAAAAAAGCGGGAGGCATCATACTCCCAGACTTTAAACTCTATTATAAAGCTGCAAAAAACAAAATAGCCTGGTATTGGTACAAGAACAGGCATATAGACCAATGGAACAGGATAGAGATTCCAGAAGCAAAACCTCAACCAACTCATCTTCAACAAAGCTTCCACCACCAACCACTGTGGGGAGACGAGAACCTATTCAGTAAATCATGCTGGGAAAACTGGCTGATCACATGTAGAAGATTAAAACAAGACCCCTACTTATCCCCATACACAAAAATCAACTCTAAATGAATCAAAGACCTAAACGTAAAACCTCAAACTATAAGAACTTTAGAAAATGCAGGAGACACCCTTATGGAAATTGGAACTGGCAAGCAATTCCTGATCAAAACCCCAAGTGCCCATGCCATAAGAGATAAGATAGATAAGTGGAACCTCATCAAACTAAAAAGCTTCTACAAAGTCAAAGAAACCATCAGGACAGCAGTGAAACAGCCCACAGTCTGGAAAAAAATATTTGCCAACTGTATGTCTGACAAAGGCCTAGCATCTAGGATCTATAAGGAACTCAAACATGCCAAAAAGAAAAGGAAACAAGCAGCCCCATTGCAAAGTGAGTGAAAGATATGAATAGACACTTTTCAAAAGAAGATATGCAAGCAGCTAACAGATACATGAAGAAATGCTCAGCCTCACTAGTCATTGAAGAAATGCAAATTAAAACCACACTGAGATACCCCCTAACTCCAGTCAGGATGGCCATCACCAATAACTCAAAAAACAACAGGTGCTGGAGAGGATGGGGTGAAAAGAGAAGACTTCCACACTGTGGTGGGAGTATAAACTAGTACAATCTCTGTGGAAAACAGTGTGGTGATTCCTGAAAGATCTAAAAATCGACCTTCCATACAACTCCACAATCTCCCTACTGGTAATATACCCAGAGGAACTCAAATCACTCTATGAAAAAGATACCTACACACTCATGTTTATTGCAGCATTGTTCACAATAGCAAAAACATGGAACCAACCATGCTACCCATTGAAAGAGGACTGGATAAAAAAATGTGGTACATATACATGACAGAATATTACCCAGTCATAAAGAAGGACAAAATTATGAACTTTACAGCAACTTAGATGGACTTAGATTCTATAATACTGAGTGATCAGTCACAGAAACAACTGAACTGAGTATCACATATTCTTACTCATAAGTGAACCTTGAGTAATTATCATAATACTATAAGAAAAGGATTGGCAGTAGTGGCAAAATTACCAGTGGGGGGTAGGGGGGAGGCAGGATTGGCAGTAGTGGGAATCTGCCAGGGGAATGGGAGCACACCTCATCAACAAGGGTACCTGCATAATAAATTTTTGCATACCTAACCCTGTATTGTACCCCATATCCTTAAAATAAAATATTTTTTTAAAAAAGAAAAGAATCCACGCACAGACGAAAGGAGAAAGGAAAGGGTTTGGGAGAGTTGCGCTGGAAATGATGCGATAAATCCTACCCAAGGTTCAAGTCCGGAGTTTTCCACCTTTAGCTGTGTGCTACTGGATAAGTCTTGCACCTTAACAGAGTTTCACTTCCTAACTGATGTAACAGAGACAAGATATCAAATCTCACAGGAGTTCTGTGGGTATCAGTTGAGGTACAGGAGATGAAAATACATTATCAAATACATCAGTACCTGGGGTGGGGTCAGCCTGAGTAGAAAATGCAGGAATTACAAGAATATATTTAGGATGGATTAAGAGACTACTTCATAACTGTGGACTCTCAGGCTAACTAAAAAAGATTCTGACTCAGAAAAATTGTTGACCTCCACCAGGTTGAGAAGACAGGTCCCATGCAGTTTTGGCAAAACTGAGACAAAACCATACAAGAGGAACCCCCCAAAAAACAGAATTAATTTATTTAAAAAGATATATTTATTTGTACATGTTTAAACTTCAGTCACCTTCAAACTACTCTCCATTTGGTGCGATAACTTTATCAACACACTTTTCCCACTGCTCAAAACAGTTTTTAGAACTTATCAATTTTGATATCTTTTAGTGCTGCAGCTGTTTTTTTGTTTCACCTCTTCCCCATTGACAAATGTTTCCCTTTGAGGATATTTTTCATCTGGAGAAACAAAAAAAAGTCACTTGGGACAAGATCAGGTGAAATACGGGGATCATGCCATTTTGGTCAAAAACTGCCATACACTCAGCGCAGTGTGGGCCAGTGTGTTGTCATGGTAAAAGAACCAGTCATCTGTTTGCCACAACTCAGACGTTTCTTCTGCAAATTGCGATGGAACCTTCTCAAAACTTCCAGATAAAAACTTTGGTTGATCGTTTGATCTGGAGGAACAAATTCTAAGTGTACTACAAGGGGCCCACCTTCCAAAAGATAATTCTTTTGGGTCTCCCCAATACACATATTCATCCAGCTCCTGGTTTTCTAGTCAACCACAATTTAGCACATCCTTCACCAAATTTATAATCTTTTTCAGACAACCAACTTCTCCACCTAACATCCCTATTTGTTTTTGACAGACAATCTCTTGAGCCACATGGGTCTGAAATCTGTGCCTTCACTGTCAACCTTGAAGCACATAACTGTCATCTTGAGAAATCCTCAGACTACTCTCAGCCCCAATTTCCTCATCTGGAGAATGGAGATAACACCACCTGCTCCTACTTTGTTTCAGCATTTTGTAAGACTCATCTGATGGATGTAAGAGCTCTTCAAAAACTGGAAAATGCTATAAAAAACAAAGGTGATCTTAATTGCAAAATTATAGGACTAAACCTGAACAACTACCTTTTTAGGTTGTGCATACAAAACTGAGCTTAAAAATCTCATATTTAGTAATATCAAAAGATACTGGATTTAAAAATTTTGACTATCACTTATATAATTGTTCTACTTGCTCTCTAGCTAAAAAACAATAAATCTGTGGAGTTCAAATGCTGAAAGAATTAAGAAAATCATTGCCACATTAAAGGTGAAAGTTTTTAAAAATATATATATTAATGAGGTGGTGGGAAGTAGGCTGACATTAAAGTAGATTTCGACGTGTTTGGTTTCTCTAATTAAACAGAGCTAATGAGTTTCTCCACCGAACCTGAGTGCTGGGCTAAACAGTCTAACAAGCCTCTGATTTCTGTGATCTCAATAAGGGATGGCCAACTGGCAGCCGAAAATAATCTGCGTCATGGGGTGATTCATCCTTCACACCTTTGGGTGAAACCTTCCTGTCAGAATGCAAGAGCAGGTTGCAAGCACCATGCAGTGTTGAAGTTAGATCCTCCGTGGTCTTTAGAAGCTGCTGACCCCTTACTCACCTCAAGAGACCATAGCAATGTCACTACAACAAGGTATAGAGAATGGCTAAATGAAAGTCTCCGCAGATCACAGAGCTGGGAACAAAGTGACAAAAAAGGAGATAGAATTTAATTTAACCAACCATAACTGAAGATGGTTGAAGGAGGTGGAATTCAGAGATGCAGAAGGTATGCCTCTGCCCTCTCCTGAAAGCATACCCACAAGTTTAGGAGATAGGTTTTAAAAAACAATAACAAAAAAAAAAAATTAGGACAATTTATTCTATCTTCAGTGCTTCCGTGGAGTCTCCAGATAGAATCAATCCCTCAGCATAGTGTCCAAAGCCATTTAGTCTCTCCATCTCCACTTCTGGCCTCTTATGATCTTTTCACACCTCCCCACCCCCAAACACACAAGGACCAGGGATGGAGTGTCTCTCAGACCTAGATATGCCCTCTGGGGCCTCTGCTCTTCTGCACCTGCTGCCCCTCCTGCCTGGACTGGCCTGTCTTTCCTCTACACATGGTAAACCTTCCTTAGTGGGGCTCCCTGTCCTGAAAAGACTTTCCAGACCATCCCCTTCCTGCCACTCTGTTTTCCTCAATTCCTCAAATTCTTCAAACTTGGTCCCTCCTTCAGGTCTCTGTACAGGACTTTCCTTTCTCTCATTCTTATTGCTACTCATCTCTCAGGTTTTCAGATAAATGCAACTCGGAGAAGCATTCCCTGACATCTCACCCACTACTAAACTGAGGCCCCATCTAATTTTTTTCTCATTTTTTTTCTTCTTTCAGAACACTTATCATAGTTTTAAAGTAACAAATAAATAAATACAGTGCATGTACCTGATTAAAATCCACACATGCAAATACTTGAGACTGTAACTTTGATACATTTTGAGGAGTATTTGTTGTGTTCTTCATTGTAGATCCAGCACATACTAGGGGCTCAACAAATATTTGTTGGACAAATTATTTCCTCAAAGTGCTCAGAGTACTTTGTACAATCCTTAAATACAGCATTTTTTCATAGAAATGAAATTATTTGCTTACATATTTATCCCCATCTCTGAATTTTGGGCTACTCAAGACTAAGTGGGGTGGCCCCTACAGCATCCTGCACTTGGCTCTATAGTAAATCACATCACCTTGATTCTTAATTGGCTTTAACCTGTCTGTCATGGTGGCAGAAACCATTTGTGAGACACATGCCTGGAGCCTAACACTGTGTCTGGCATACAAGATGTTTTAGATAAATGAATTAATAAATTACTAGAACACTTTTGTTCCACCTTTCCTGACCTTTCAAAGTAGTCTTCAAACATTAGAGGCTATTGCCTGCCCTCACTTGGGTACCTCGTTCACCTTCTGTTCATGTGTTTCTTGCTTAGAGCCCATTCAGTAAACCTAAGGAACTTTAGATTTACAAAACTGATGCTGATATAGCTTGGATGTTTGTCCCTCCAACTCTCATGCTAAAATGTGATCCCCAGTGTCAGAGGTGAGGCCTAGTGGGAATCATTTGGGTGATAGGGGTAGATCCCTCATGAAGGGTTTGGTGCCCTCTTCACAGTGAGTCCTTACTCTATTAATTCACAAGAGAACTGGTTGTTTAAAAGAGCCTGGTACCGCCTCCTCTCTTTCTTGCTTCCATTCTCACCCTGTGACACACCTGTTCCCCCTTCACCTTCTACCATGATTGGAAGATTCCTGAAACCCTCACCAGAAGCAGATGCTGGGACTGTGCTTCCTGCAGAGTCAGCAGAACTGTGAGCCAGATAAACCTCTTTTCTTTATAAATTACTCAGCCTCCAATCTTCCTTATATTATAAGCACCATAAAACTGGTTGACACCGATGCATAGTGAGGGCAGTTACTTCCTTGAAAAACTGACTGTCTTTCTGTAACATGAAGCAGAAACTGGTAGGCATGAGGCTCCTCCCACCCCTGAGTTTAAGGTAAGAATTGACTTGTTGAAAATTGCCATTTGTGAATTTTCCAAGAAGACTCCGTTTTATAAAGCTTAATGTACTTATGTGCAAAAAGGTCCACTTTCAAGCTGTGTGAAAGTAACCAGACAAATCCTCACTCAGGCTTAGGCTTCTGACAAGAGTGGCAAGGACACACCCAGGCAAGCGTGAGAGTAGGGGCCAGCCTAGTAGGGGATGCCACACTGCATTATCCAAAGGAGTTGAAGGAATGAGAGATGCTGAATGAAAATAAACCTCCTTTTGTGCTTACAGAGTGCATGACTACCCTCTTGCAATGTCTGAAGGACAGCCACTGATTTAGAATTTGTTGGTGTGTCCCAGAAGAATGGCTTGAGATGGAGGTTAGATTCTACTGTAAGAAAAAATTGTTTAAAAGAGTTGTACAGAAGAGAATAGGCTGCCTTAAAAGACACAGGCATTCTAGACACAAGAGGGGCACAAGGTAAGAGAAATCGGTGATATTGTAGGAAACATGTAAGCATCAGATTTGGAAATGAGGATGGTGAGGAAGGGGTAATTAGTGCTAGTGGCAGATTTATTGCTGTAGATTCTGTGCTTAGGCAGTTAATTCTCTACAATGCCCTAAGTTGTGACGGTACCTTTATTACCCTCTATTTCACAGATGAAATAACTGAGGCGCATAATGCTTCAGAATGTGCCCAAGGTCCTGAGGGAGGAATGAGATCAGGATTCAAGTCCAAGTCTATTTGACTCAGGAGCCTGTGCTTTTAGCTTCAAAGACTGCTAAAGTTCTGTCCAACTCTAATGCTCAGGGACTCCTTGAATATTGGGATAGCAAGAAAAAAATAAACCAATGTCAAATGTAACTAATGAAGCTGAGTCCTTCACCTTCTCCTTTTCCTTTGTCCCCCAGTGTAATTTCTATGCTTGTGACTACAGCATATCAAACCAGTTTTCAAGTTTACCGAGTGTCTCTGTGTGTATGTGTGCATAGATCTGACAGGGCTAGTTCATTTCAAGTAACCAAGTATGTCTTTGGACAGCTCTTGTCAAGATCCAATAGAAGAGCCAATTCCAAAAATATGTTCCTTTAGTGGTTTTTTAGGGTTCTCTGCTCTGCACGGATTGACAATGTGGTAACAAGAGACATTCTGGAGACTGGATTTAATGCAACCATATGCTAGACAGAATGAGAACCCATATTGCAGCAGGCCAGCCGGTACATTTCCATGTTAACAGAAGCTTGATTGCAAATTACATTTAGTCTCAACAGCTCAGTTCACTGCACACAGATGCCATGGGGGACTGTAAAGTTAGCGAGATGTGGGGGAGTACGACTAACATTTTTTTCTTTGAAAAAGAAAAAAAAAATCCTTCAGTTGATAGAATGCCAAGGAGCATCAGCGCTGATGCTGAAAAGAAAATGCTGCTATATTTGTTTTGCCAGAAAAGGAAAAATAATCATTGTCGCGAATTGTTAGTCAAATTATGAATACGAGCTCGGCTGGTAATTGTCTGATAATACAAACAGTGATATTAGGGTTGTCAGATGCTGCATGCACTGTTTGACAGCTAACATGTACATGCTCTCTGAGTGAGGAGTTGGTTCACAGATTCCAGAAGTCAGGCAGACAGAAGAGTGGGTCATGGAGAACTTCCCCAGGATCCTGGCCTCAGATCCTAGGATGGATCTGGATCAGTCTCCCAAGTGTGGTCAGCCTCTCCTCCGAGCAGAGGAAGATCTGTGGAATAGTGGAAAGACCAGAGTTTGGGTTTAAGTTGCAGATTCGTTTCTTACTTGCTGTGCAATCCTACACAAATCATTTAATGTCTCTGAGCATAGATTTCTTCACTGCTAAAATAGGGATAATAATTTTCAACCAGGTCCTCCTCCTAAGGTTATTGTGAGGATCAGCTGAGAATGTTGTGTGTGAGCATGCAGTAACCACATGGTGCTCTATAAATGTTGGAGCTGTAAGTTGTCTACTTGGCTGAGTTTCTTGTTGCTCCCATTTTAAGAGCTGAGCTGGAATAATTTCTTGTCCATTTTTTCATGGCTGAAGCAGATTTGTGTGTGTGTGTGGGTACAAACACCTTTCAGCTAGAATCATTCATCTTCTTTCCTTCGAGGAGTCTGGCCACATGGCACCTCTTACCTACAGCCCTTCTTGACTTCTTTATCACACGTATTTCCCCTGGAATTGTATGCGTAAAGCCCTCATTCTTCCCACCATTCTGTTCTCCAGACTCAAAGTCATTGTTTTGCTCAACAATGTGCAATATCCCTTTAACCACTAATTTCCCAAGCCCCTTGTGGTTAAGTCTGGCCATGTGCCAGGTCCTAGTCAAAGGCCTATGAGCAAGAGTGAAGTACACAATGTCCTGGCCTCACATTTACACTTCCTATTCATGCATGATCCTCATTTTCCTTCCTCATCCTCCAGCTGAGTGGCAAAGACCTGAGAAACTAAGGGGAGGACAGAGCCACAAGATGGATGGAACCTGGGCCCCTGAATGAATTCCTGGAACATACTCCCCAGCTAACCCGTATTGGATTGTGAAGTAGCAGAGAAAGAAAAGTCTAGTTTTTTAAACCACTGAGGTTTGTTGGTTGATTTTTAAAGAAGCTAGCCCTACCTTAAAACCCAAGTAAGCATTGACTTTATCTCACCACACAAAGTATGTTGTCACTAGAAACACTCAGTATCTCCTCAAACAGTCCCTGGGCATACCCTGAGCACTTTCACACCTACAAGCCCTTGCTCACTTGACATTCTTTACTTTGTTTCTCACTCCCCCATCAACTCCGATATGCTTTTCTATTGAGCAACTCACACCTACAGGGTCCAGCTCTGATGCATCCACCCAGATGGATTGTCGCTTTCTCCCCTGGGCTTTCACAAAACTTCTTCATGCCACTTATCATATCATAATGGAATTATGGTTTATACATATGTCTGCCCTCACCTTGAGACAGAGACCTTGTCTTATTCAAAATCTTAATGGATATCTAAGAAAATTCTCTTCTTTTCTTTCAGTTTCTGTCCACTATCTGTGGAATGTGGTACCCTTGGACTACATCTTCCAGCTTAAAGATGGAGGGACACAGAGAAAGATGTAAATATCCATTTGATTCACCTTTAGAAGACCTCTTAGTATAGCTCATGTAAAGGAAGATCACATCTTTGTTTCTACCCACCTCCCATCCAAGGCCTCATTTGCTACTGAGATGCTGGAGAGGGGAGGGTACTCACTTGAGAGAAACAGGCATAAAGTGTTATAGGCATGGAGAACCTTCCTATCAAAAGAGGCCTCCTCTTTCTGTCTCCCTGCTCACCCCATTCCCACTTGGCACCCTACTGGGACACCCCCAAAAAAGATTATCCTTCAAAAGGCAAGAGACAAAGCTGTAGCTTGTTCACATTTGAGTCCAGCATAGCCCGTCAATAAAGGCTGTGTGAAAAAGAAATGTAGAGTTCTGTTCACAGCAGGAACTGAATGCTCACATCAAACGTGACTCTGTATGACTTAAGGACACTCTATTGGGCTCCAGACTGGAGAGAAAAAAGTCTTTTTTGGTGTTGATTCTGTTTTCAATGACTGTTGCTGTTGTTCGTTGTTTTGGTTTGAGAGTTCCCCCACCCAACACACACACACACACACACACACACACACACACACACACACACACACAGTCTTTGGGATTCTCAGAAGCTGGTTTATTTTGTTTCTTTCTTAATTTTGATACTTCTGGCTTCTCTATTTGCCACTTTGAAGTTCTTATGGACACGAGCTGTTTTTTCAGTTAACTCCTGGAAAGTGCAGGGATTTCTCAATAGTTTCGAGGCAGATATTGGCAAAATTAAAGTCTTAGGTAGGAATGGGAAGCCCAGATTTGAGTTATAACTCTACCACTTAACTGGGACAATCATTTCACCTTGGTCTTTGTCTCCAAAATAAAAATTAAAAATATGAATTCTGTCCTCTGTTGGTTCCATAAGGATAGGGATTGTATCCATTTTGTACAAAATTACATTCATAAACCTTTCCAGCACCTGGTATGTTGTAGGCCCTCAATAAAGATTGTTGCATGCATGAATGGTTGTTATGGAGACCAAATAAGGTAATAGACATAAAAACACTCTGTAAATCTTGTAGTTGTGTAGACAGGGAAGTATGATTGTTGCACAGATGAGGAATACATGGGTTATTCACCAACTGAAGAATTATTTAGCGATTTTAGGATACTGACAGATACTATGGCAAATATATTTCAAATATGCATCACAAATTTAGTGTGACCCAGGGATGTAATGGAAATGGGAGGCAGGGCAGAGAAGTTTTGTACTATCTTAACAGAAATGAAGAGGGGAGAAGGCAACGTGTATTTGGAGGCGTGGGATAATCCAAGATAGAAAAGTGTTACATGTAGGAGAGGAATCTTATGCTTACTTATGCCTACTTGTTATAACAAAACAGGTTTTATGGTATGGCCAAGGATGTTGGAAGTCTAGAATTGAAAAAAAATTTCCCCCAAAATCACTGCTTCAGAGATATTTTACATTTATCTATAATACCACCAAGTCTGAAAAATGATAAGGCAGAACTTGTCAAAATGGACCATCAGAGTTGACATTTGAGCCAGTCAAATATTTCATCTTATAGATGGGAGATTTAAGGGAAATGATGCATCCAAGGTGACTCAGTCAGATGTGATATTCTGTGCTAGCCACATTCATCACACTGTTTTCTGAATCACAAACCGCTGGAAACATGAATACTGGCCTATAGCAAGAAAGAAGATGAAAACAGACACACAGAAAAGAAAGAACAAAGGCAAAAGTAGGACTACTTTCTGGGTTTCCTATGGTTCTCTATCCCCTAATTTGTGTTCAGGAATAATAATTTCTTCCTAGCCCTTGGATTTTGAAACTTTCACATTCTTAAAATAAATTTATTAGCATTGTCCAGCTAGCAGCACTGGTTTCTGTTCATAGGAACCAGGAGCATCTAGCAGGCCTAACTCTTAACTAGCAGCTCCTTGAAGGATCCCATATCTCTACAGCTCCCAGCACAATGCCCTACAGAGAGTGGGTGCTCACAAAATTTAAAAGGTTGATACTGAAGCTTCAGGAATTTTCTGTAATATTTCCAACCCAGAAATGACTTTTCTCTTCCAGAAGTCCTCTCCCATAAGGACTTTGAGTTGTAATTGCCAATATACTTGTTCCCTCTCCATTTCTAAACCAATTTTCCCATATACCAATACACCTTCCACTGGTTTCCATCTAGACTTTGGTAGTAATAAGGGGAATGAAGAAGCTAGAGACTAGAATAACTAGAACTATAAGTTCACATATTACATGAGTACATTAAGCGTCAGCTATAAGTTGATCAATGTTTCGGGAATTGAAAGAAGTCAGAGTCAAAATTATAGACTTAGTGACAGATACTTGGAATCTGACATACAGAGCTTAGAATCTGTTGGAAAGTAGACACAAACACAATTAGGCTATATTTTAAACATTATAATAGAGTTAAGTACACAGTCCTCCAAGAGTGCAGAGTTTATGCAAAGAAGGCTTCAGAAGAGGAGTCATCTGAATTGTGCTGTGAAATGTGTATAGGATTTCCCCAGATAGCAAGAGTCAGGAAGAAGGGCTTTCCAAGCAGATTAAATAACAAGTTCAGTGACAAAGAGAAGTGGACAGATGTGACAATGGTAAGGACTACTATTCATCTGGAAAGGCCAGACCAGCATTTCCCAGAAGCAGCTCTGCAGGGGGGAGGGGGCATATATATTTTAAAAATATATTTATATATATATATTATATATTTATATGATTCATGTCGGTAAGCTTTAGAAGTCCATCTTATATTGTCATTTAAAATTTAAAATGCAAATTTGCCTATCAAAGACTCTCAGAAATCAGCTATGAGGCTGCATACATACATAGTCCAAGGAAATATGGCAGAGGGACTGAAGGAGGACAGTGGAAGTGAGTACAAAAGAAGATGGATGTAGAGAGATTTCAGAGGGAGCACAATCAGAACTTACTAGTTGTAGAAAAATAATGACTGTAAAAGGATCAGATTTTAGTTTGCTGAACTAAATAGATAGCCATGCCATCTGAAAAGAAAAGAGAAGAGGTAGGAAAAAGTAACATGGGTTTTGAAACGTCAGCCATGTTGAGTATGAGCTGACTGGGACCAGCATGTGAAGATGTCAAGAGGCAGTTGACAATACAAGGCTGGGATACAGAAATGGTGTTGTAGTTCAGTATGATGCTGGAAAACCATTAAAACTGCTATAGAAGGCTGGGCATGGTACCTCATGCCTGTAAACCCAGCACTTGGGAGGCCAAGGCGGAGTACTACTTGAGTCCAGGAGTTAAAGACCAGTCTGAGCAATATAGTGAGACCTCATCTCTACCAAAAAATTCAAAAATTATCCAGGCATGGTGGTGTGTGCCTTTAGTGCCAGCTACTTGGAAGACAGAGAAGGGAGAATTTCTTGAGTCTTGGCATTTGAGGCTGCAGTGAGCCACGATCTTGCCACTGCAGTCCAGTCTGAGTGACAGAGTGAGACCCTGAACCAAAAAGTAAAAAATAAAGCTGCCATAAAATAGGTCAAGACCTGTACAGGTCCATTTTGGCTCAGAGCTCTTATAATTTTTATGGTCACCCTAAAAAGTGTAGATGGTCCAGTCCCTGACTGCTGACCACATCCAACTGCACAACCCCTGAAGCTGGTCATGTAAATACTGGCCACAAAGGGAAGCTCAACATCTGCACATAACACAGTGGGAGAAAATTGTTTTAAAGAAATGTGTTTAACCAGAAAGCCTTTGCCATGACCCCAGTAAAACAATTCCCTTTCTGTCAGCCTGGCCTCGTTTGGAATAAATAATGAAAACCCAGTACATTCAAGAATGATAATGAAACCTAGAGTACATTTCTTGCAGTTTACTTCACTATCCTTCCTGGACATGAGTACAATCTGGTAAAGTGGAAAGAGCACGAGACCAGGAGTCAGGTTGCCAAGGTTCAAGTCTCAACTAGATCATTATACCATTGTACTTCTTTGTGAAAATTACTTACCCTCTATGTGGTTCTATTAACATACAAGTAAATGTGCTTGAAATAATAATGATACCTACACGGCTTATTCCTAGGGCTGTCAGGAGGGTTCAGTGGGTTGGGTTTGTTTTGTCAAAGGTAACATTAGTAATGGATACTACTTGGATCAAATGTACATCCTATACTGTTAGAACTGGGAGGGACCCTGATACTAAATTATGTAACATGCTCATTTGCATATGAATAAACCAAACCCCAGGCAGGGCAGGTGATTTACCCAAGGTCTCATACACAGCAAAAGCAGAGCCCCCAGACAGGTAGGAGCTCTTCCTTCTAGGCAGCACTACCTTCTTTTTTTTTTTTTTTTTTTAGTTAGAGTCTCACTCTGTCACCCAGGCTGGAGTGCAGTGGCATGCTCATGGCACCCTAGTTTTGGTAAGCCTACAAGCTAACCCTAGCCAAAATGAGTGAAAAATAAACATCATTGGAGAGCTTCTTTGAAAAAGAGGAAAGACTCAATGATGAGACAGCAGAAGACTAAGACTGCCAATGAAAAGAAAGCTGCATTTAAAAGAAAATACCAAGAGTCCTACTTAAATTACGGGTTCATTGCAACATTCTCCAAGCCCGCTTTGTATAATATGTGGTGACCAGCTACCCACCGAAGCTATGAAACCACCAAAACTGCTTCACCACAAGGAGACCAAGCACAGTACATTAAAAGAAAAGACTTTGGAGTTTTTCAAAAGAAAAAATGTAAACACAAAGAACAGAAGCAATTATTGATGGCCATCACTTTGTCAAATATGTCTCCACTGAGAGCATCATTCTTAGTGGCTAACCACATTGCTAAAGCTAAGAAATCCTTTACTGTTGGTGAAGAGTCAATCTTGCCTGCTGCTAAGGACTTTTGTTATAAACTTTTAGAAGAGACTGCAGTTCAAAAGGTGGCATATGTTCCTCTTTTGGCTAGCACCATAACTAGATGAATTGATGAAATAGCAGAGGATCTCGAGGCACAATTGTTAGAGAGGATTAGTGAATCTCCATGGTACACAACCTAGGTTGATAAATACAGATGTTGACAATAAGGCAACAATGCATGCTTTTGTGTGATATATTTTTTAGGAGGATGTGTGTGAGTTACATGTTATATGCATTTTTGTTGCTAACCAATGCCACAGCTACAGAACTATTCAAGTCTTTAAATGTTTACATATCAGGAAAACTGAATTGGTCATTTTGTGCCAGTATATGTATGGATAGAACAGCAGCCCTGACTGGACAGCTTTCTGGTTTCACTACTCAGGTCAAAAAGGTCATTTCTGAATGTGAGTCTATGCCCTGTATCATCCATAGAGAAATGCTTGTCAGCCAGAAAATGTCACCTAAACTTAACAGTGTTTTGCAGGATGTGATTAGAATTATCAACCACATAAAAGTACATGCCATTAATTCATGCCTGTTTGTATAGCTCTGTGAGGAGATGGACACAAAGCACACATCTTTTCTTATACATAGATGTGAGATGGCTTACTAAAGGTAGAATCTACCAGGTAGATCACTGTCCAGAGTTTTTGAGTTATAAGAGCCACTCCAGAGATTTCTTTTAGAAAAACAGTCACCACTGTCAGCACATTTCAGTGACACAGAATGGGTCACAAAACTTGCTTACTTGTGTGACACATTCAACTTGCTCACCGAACACAATCTACCGTTTTAGGGGAGAACAACAATTGTGTGCAAGTCGGCAGATAAAGTGGTTACATTCAAAGCCAAACTGGAATTATGGAGGCAACAAGTAAACATTGGGGGTTTTGACATGTTTCAAACATTAGCAGAGATTTTGAAAGAGACTGAGCCAGGGCCTTCTTTCTCCCAGCTGGTGCATAGACACCTGTCTCAGCTTTCAAAAGAGTTGGAGTATTACTTTCCAACCACAAAAGGCCCCCAAACTGGGAAGGAATGGATCGTAACCCATTTGTGAATAAACCAGGTGAATCGACCTTGTCTGTGCTAAAAGAGGATCGACTGCTTGAGATCACAAATGACGGAGACAACTTCACATCTCAGTACATTCTGGATAAACGTCAAGGCAGAATATTCTTGAATATCCGCAAAAGCACTGAAAAGCCTGATTCCATTTGTAACTTCCTATCTTTGCGAAGCAGAATCTCCTGCAGTGACAGCAAGCAAAAGAAGATTATGGAGTAGACCGGACATAAGAAACACACTTCAGGTGTCACTGTCTCCCATCATCCCCAGATGAGACAGTCTAGTTGCAGGAAAACAAGCTCAGGGCTCCCACTGATTCTGCATTATGGAGTTGTATAATTATTTCATTAAATGTTACAATGTAATAATAATAGAAAGAAAGTGCACAATAAATGTAATGCACTTTAATTATCCCCAAACCATCCTTCCTCACCCCCCGCCTCAGTCTGTGAAAAAACTGTCTTTCTCTAAACTGGTCCCTCATGCCAAAAATGTCGGGGATTGCTGTATTAAGCCATTCTGTGATGGTAAACACTTTTATATTGATATCCTCATTGACAGGATTATAAATTCAGATGTATCAACCCTCTCCCATAGATCCTCTTTTCTCTAATTCCAGAGGGAATGCTCTAGGTACAAAATCATAATTAATTTATTTCCTGAATTCTGGCAAGATCTGCTGACTGATCATCTTGATCTTGTTTCTCCTTTTTCTTTTCCTCCCCGGGGCTGGCGTTATTATATTCTTATAGTATCACTGCTTCTCTACCTGTCTCCACAGCACGTAGGATAAGACCCACAATCTTCTTCCTGACTTTCAAATTTCTTCTGGGTCTGGTCTCAATCTCTTTTTCCAGTTTTATTTCTTCTCCCATTTTGTATATTACAATCCAAGCTAAACCAGACTCATTGCTAAATCCCAAATACTCACAGACCTTTCTTCACACTAGACTCTCATCTGTAGGCCATTCATCAAGACCCATCTCTGTTTTCTTTGCACAGTTATAGTCTTGTGTTTTTTTCCCATTTGGGGCACATATTTCCTTTCACAGTGTTGTAATGTGTGCACTCATTCCACTTCCTCATTAGATGTTCCTCATGTCAATTATCTCTCCATCCCCCACAGCATTCAGCTCAGTGCTTGAAAACGAAGTCTCAGGCAAAAAAAACAAACCAGTAACTTATAGTATTTGAGGAAAAATAGATGGACTACACTAAAACTGAATATCACACTACAAAGTTTTCAAATAAACAGGTCTGGCTAAAGATAAAAGTGTCCCATAGCTTCAAGTCAAGGCTGAGTTGCTGGTTCTTCAGGCAGCTACTTGGAAATATCATTTTACGTGTTCTCCCTCGACTGTTCAGTTGCCTAAGTTGCTTTGAAGTCTATGAAGTGGTCAATATCTCCAATCAGAGCAGTATTTCCTTTCCAGACAGGAAGACTGCTGCTAAGTAGAGAAGCCACGCTAGCTTTTGCGGTCTGGCTGCAATGGTGACTCATCCAGTAAAGCCAGAGGCTGTCTGTTTTGATCTTTCACTGTTCAGAGCCTATTTATGGTTGTAATTTTCTGTCTTTTTCTCTCTCCCTTACCACCTCTGGTGACTTATCGGAAGGGTCACACACATTTGACAAACAGAACTTGTATAAGGAGAGAAAGAGCACACGATTAAACATGCTTTCCGCTAAAGTACATGAATGGATGCTTGTGTTTACAGCTCTGATGATAGGGTTCCGGTAATGACTTGGCCTTTTTCTCCTTGATTGAATATTCCCTTGGGCCTGCCAGTCTGGGCTCCTGTTATTTAATGAGGATATAGAAGCACAACCTCAAAATATCTGCAAAAATGACCTTTTTTTGGTCTCACTTCAAATACAAAGAAAAGTAGAGTCCAAGTTAGTCAGGGTGGTTCTGGAATACAGCTTTGGAACTTTTTCTTTCCCAAGAGGCTGACATTCATGGAATCTCGTGCTATCAGAGCCAGTGAGAACCATGGGAATAATGTAGTTACAAGTTTATGTTTTTTCAGATGGAGAAACTGAGGACTAGAGAAGAAAAGCAAGTTGCCATAAATTACCAGGCACAGTCACAACAAATCCTAGTTAGTGTTCCTGTTAATGGCTTAATGTTTGCTTTAAATAAAAGAGAAGCTTCTCTTAGTTTTTCTTGTATTATATTGTGACGATATTACGCTCTCCTTTTCTTATTCAAAATGAGAAGCAAGCATTCGCTTCTGGTTATAAGCTCAATGTCTCTGTTAGCTCTGAAAGCCACTATCAACAGCCATATGATCCTGAACGCACTGGATCTTGTCTGAAAGCCAATATAGGATGAGTATAAGAGTTAGTGCTGAAAGGTCCCAACAGGGACAACCTCAGAGGTCCCAATTCACTATGTGCCTGCATTTGGCTTCACCTACAAAATGAGGGATTAATTTACTGACTGAATATTCTTACAAAATTTAAATGAGAAAATAATGTCAGAAAGTGCTTGGTAATTAAGTTCTATTTGTGAATAGAATTTTTATTATACTGCAAACTCCTATCTATGTGGTCTTGATTTCTTCACGATGGAGATTTCATATTCTCATGTAAATAGAAACTCTTTAAATAAGAGACTTTAAACATTATTCTTGGCTATAAATTTTGCACAAACTCATTGTTGACCATTGGAAATCCATAAACATATTTTTAAAAGAAAATAAATCCATCTGTTAATGTATTATCTAGCTATAACCCTATACATCTAGTTAGGATCAAATTATTATAATTTTGCCTTTTTGTTACTTTTTCAGGTCATTAAATTACATATATATGCTATATATGTATGTGTGTGTGTGTGTGTGTGTGTGTGTGTGTGTGTGTGTGTGTGAGTATATAGAAATGAACAATTGGCTTAATATATATATATATCCTTAACTTTACGGCAAGAGTCTTGTTAGGTCAGATGGGGGTCTGTGATCTGGTGCCATGTGAAAGATGTAAAGAATTGCATAGAAGTTAGATTGGAAAATATTGTTTATTTTAAAAATAAATTGGAGAGAGAGAAAGAGAGGAGAGTCACCTTCCAAGGTACGGGAGGGGACCAAAGCTTATGTACACATGGTAGGCCATAGCTCAAAGAGCCACATGGCCAGACCAAAGTTTAATAAAAGCAAATGGCTCCAGCTGTTTGAGGTTGAATGTCTTTTAAACCTTTCCTTTGATGGGGGCAGGTTGTTAAGGTGATTGGGTGGTGGTCTGTTTCACATCATCAGGAAGGAGAAGGGTTAGGTAAGCACAGGTACTGACATCACGATGATGAACAGCAGGCAGATGGGTGAACTAATCACATGACTGTTGTCATGTTGATGAGATCTGTCGTCCAAGTGCTGATTAGGTTAACTTGGTTTCTTTTTTTTTCTTTTTTTTTTTTGAGTCAGAGTCTCACTGTGTCACCCAGGCTGGAGTGCAGTGGCACACTGCTGGGCTCAGGTGATCCTTCCACCTCAGCCTTCCGAATAGCTGGAACTACAGGCACATGCTACTATGCCCAGCTAATATTTTAATGTACTGTAGTCACCTTGCACTGATCTTCCTGATCTTGCTTCTCCTTTATCTTTTTCTTCCCAGAGCATATATGTGTGTGCGTATTTATCATATATAGCCCCCCCCCTTTTTTTTTAGTTGGAGTCTCACTGTGCCGCCCAGGCTGGAGTGCAGTGGCACACTCACAGCCACCCCAATATCGACCTACTGGGCTCCAATGATTTGTCCACCTTAGCCTTCCAAGTAGCCAGAACTATAGGTGTGTGCTACCACATCCATCTAATTTTTGATTTATTGTAGACATGAGGTCTCACCAAGTTGTCCAGGCTGGTCTTGAACCCATGGGATCAGGCAACACACTCGCCTCAGCCTCCCAACGTACTGGGATTACAGGCGGAGCCATCGAGTCCAGCTTATGTATATCTTATATATTACATATAATTCTGATATTAGAATGTACTATAAAATTTTTCAATAATATTGTCTTTTTGTAATGTCTATAAATGATTCATTAGGGGTTTCCTTGGCATCAATCTAAAGACTGAAGCTCAAGTTGGATTTTTCCTGAGCCCCTTCCATACACAGGGTCACTATTTAATCTCTGATCCAACTCAGAACATTTTTGAGAGTGGAAAGTCATACTATTGATAATTATTCTGCAACAAAAAGGATAAATCTGAACTGTTCTGAGCAAAATGGGACATACAGCCACTCTATACACAGTTGTGGAGAACTTTAGGAATCTCGCTGACCAGAGATAACATGGCCTAAGGTAAAAATTACATATCTTATAATCAGAAGTTTGGGGACAAAGCTCAAGACCCACCACTGTTAGCAAAAATGGCATAAGGCCCTGAACCTCAGTTTCCTCATCTTTAAAATGCAGGTTATTCCCTGCACCTCAAACACAGGTTATTTCCTGTATTTGATTAAAAATGTAATAGCTGGAATAAACTGTACTATTCAAAGCATTTCTGTGTGGTATTAGTGTGGTGGAGACTGGTACTCTCCACATTATGTCTCAAGGGTGTATCCTCAGGAATTCACATTCTTCCTGAATATGTAAATAATTTCTTGACAGTAGATCACTCGCCTACAGAAGAAGCAGCTACTTTTTCCTCTGGTTGCATATGATTACACTTCATGCCAAGGGACTATTGGTGTTCTTTTTAATGTTGCTGCTTAATTTTATTAACTACTAGTTAAAATAATAGGCTATGGTTTTGACCATGCCTGCCCGTTTTCCTTCAGTGATATTTGGGTTACTGAGATTATACCTGTAAGATCTGTTTGAGACAAGTTAAGAAAGAAAGCAACAAGAATAGAAGTTTAATTTTTCCAGGTACTATATTTAAGTTAATTTCCCATTTTCCTAATGGAGAACAATGCTTGAATGCTTGCAGCCTCATAATCTCTCCCAGGTAGGGTCCTAAAAGCAGTCAAAATGGTTATCTTCTAGTTGGGTTCTTCTTCCTATAAATTGTGAGAAAAAGGTCATAATGTTTATAACCCTACACAGTAAGATGTTGAGATCTGCACATACATCATGATCACCTGGTTGAGGATGTTCCATAATACTCAGAACTGAACTTGCCATGAGGGCTTGATAACTATTATGATTCATTTATCATTGCCATAATCTTCAATGTAATCATTTATCAGTTCAATATTCAACTGAGAAGTTTCATTACCTCTCCTATAAAGAGTGCCTTAAGTATTTATCTTTCATTTATCAGCCACATTGAGATTTTTTATGCATTTCTTTTCTTCACAGTACTTAATACAATGCCCTGTATAGATATAAGTGTTTGATCAATATTAGTAAAAGAGGCAAAATTATTTCAATGCTGTTTCCACTGTGCAATTGAAACAATTATACCTTTACAGTAGCCCAAACACACACATTTTTCTTCATCTGTGATTTAGTGAAAAAAGCAATAGACTTGGAATTAAACTGAGTTTAACTAAGGGTGAAGCAACGACTCTTTCCTACAGAAGAATTTGAGTCTCTAAATAAAGAGGAAATGAGGAAGATAGAAAATGACCATTAGAATATCTTAATAACAATTAGAAGTGAGCAAGAGCCACCACAAGATGCTTAAATTATTAATAAGGGAAGAAGGTTTAAGTAGAAACAGGATATCTTTATAGTCTCAAAGTGTGTCCTCAAAATATTTAGTAATCACAAAGGGGTAAATAGTAAATTTATAGTAAGAACAAATCCAGTAGATGTTACCTTAACCAAGTGATCAAGGTTAATGTCACCAATAATACATATCAACATCACATACCTGGTATCATGCCCTGAGAAGGACACATCCCTGCTGTGGACACATCCTTCTCAATACTTTCAGCATAATCCTGAGAAAACATCTGACAAACTAAAATTGAAGGACATTCTGCAAAACAACTCATCAGCACTCTTCAAAAGTGTCATGATTATGAATGACAAGGAAAAACTGTGAGGAATGTTCATATAGCAGGAGACCTGACATCTAAAAGTAATGTGAGACTCTGAATTAGATCCTAGAAATGAGATAGGACATTTATGGGGGGGGGGGAGAAATGACATAATATGAATAAAGTCTGTACTTTAGTGAATAGTATTGTACTAAGGTTAATTTCTTAATTTTTTATCATTGCTCTGGGTCCATAAAATGTTAACAATAGAAGTTGTTGAAGGGCATACAGAAATCCTCTGCCATTTTTTTTAAGTCTAAAATTGTTTCAAAATAAAAAGTTTAAATGTAACTGAGTTTAAGTGCAAACTCTGCTACCCACCAGTGGCACATCCTTAGGAAAGTCAGCAAAGCTCGCTCAATCTCATCTTTCATTATATCTAAAATTAGAGGGAAAGTACCTACCTTTTGTTAATATGAGGTTAAAATGAGATTTGGAACACGAGAGCACTTTTCAAAAAATATTTTTGTTACTCTTTTCAAAAATATTTTTGTTACTCTTTAACCCTTTGACTTTTCCTATTCCATACACCTAGGGCTGCCAGACAAAAAACACAGGACCCCTGTCAAATTTGATTTTCAGATAAACAATTTTTTTTAGTATAAATATGGCCCATGTGCTAGTTGAGACATACTTAAACTTTTTTTAAAATTTGTTTGTTTATCTGGAATTCAGATTTAACTGACTGTCCTGTATTTTCATTTGATAAATCTGGGAAACCTACCGCCACCCAATTTTCAATGCTATGTCCTTGTCTTGAATATGCTCGCCTCCCTACTCTGATCCCTCTGCACAATGTTGACAGCTTTGGTACAATGACTCCATCCAAGTGCCATGGTGGTCCATGCTCCAGGAGAGAGGCACAAAGGTTCATCAGTCACAAGACCCCAGCAAAGTGAGTTCATGGAGAGTACATGACTCAGAGGAATGTTCTCTGCCTGACTCATCTTGCAATTGTGCAAAGTTTATTTGAAAAAATTTTAGGGTATTTCTATTTCTTATCCCTCACAACAGCCCAATGATACAAATGCTATGCAGAATTGTGAGTGATAAAGAAAGATTAGAACCACCAATAACCTATAAGCTGATCTTAGTAGACCCCTCTTGGGACTGTGGTATAGCTTTGGGGATAGAATAAAAATAAAAACAAAAAGAAGGGGTAATTAAACACAAAACTTAAATTCAGTTATGTTTACCAGTTAATCATATAGGGAATTATGCCTATTTTCACTTTCCTGATGAGAAACTGAGGCTGAGGAAAGACAAAACACTAAGTCTCTACCTCATAAGGAAATGATCATTTTTTTGGTCCAGGTCATTCATTGCCATATCTCTTTCATAGCATCTGGACCTCAAGGATTCACTCAAAGGCCACTTCTTTTTTGAGTTTTCCTCTCTGATTCTCCAAATCAAGTATGATTGCTGTTCTCTGAATCTCTACATTGCTTTAAAAAGACCCGAGATCTTTACCTAGGGTTATTAGCCACAATTCATATCTTATCTTCTTTTTGGAGCCTGAGAGCAAAGACTGCATCGTGTTCACATCAAGATTTCCTACAATGCCTCCAAAGCAAAGGTGATGTTTTCTCAATTGAGAGTTAAGAGGCTCAAGCACTTGTTAAGATTGCCACATTGCCAACAGTACACACACTGACAGGTGCAATTTTAACTTTCATCCATAGCTTTCATTTGTTCACGTGTCAGCACCTAGATGATCTCTAAGATCCTTCCAATTTTGACATTCTGCCTTTCAGGACCCTAGTTTCTGATGAAGCAGACCTCTGATTGATAGTTTTGTGGTGCCAATGGCATTGTGGCTACTGAACACATCTTCCCATGGGTATCATAATTTTCCCTTTTGGTTGAGACTGCCATCATTCCTTCTCTCCACATTGGATGTGCATCAGAAATGTTATCAAGGAGTTTCTGTAGCAGATGATCCAGACTCTGAGGAATCCGCAGAATGAGCAATAATAGGTTTTCTGTGAATCAACAACATGAAATCTCAGGGTGTCTTTTAACTCAGGCCGTGATTATACATTGTTTTACAGGATATTTCTGCTGGGTTTAAGTCTAAAAACTGAATTCAAACCCTAGATCTACTTTTTTTAAAATAGCAGAGTAACATACTACATCTTTCTGAACTTCTGGTTAGCAACTTTCAATGGAAATCATATGAATTAGAGCTGTCCTTCTTTCTTCACAGGGTTTGGTAGAAATCAAACAAGATACACCTATCAATAATTTATAGAGTGCACACCACACACCAGGAACCAAGCTAAACACTTCATGTGTATCATTTAACTCTTCTGATGTCTATGCACATTTGGTAGTATAATTTCCATGGGAAACCCAAGTTCAGTAAGTTTAAGCAGATTATACAAGGCCACAGAGCTAAGAAATAATGGGAATCAAATTCAGACATGTATTTGTGCCCCTAAACTCATACTCTTAACTAGAAGAAGACACATGGAAGGTAGAACTATGCTCTGGTAAGGTGGCCTGACCTGGTGTTGAAAAAATACCATTCTGCTTCCAGACAGAATTTGAATGTTATGCTTCTTTCTTTAGTTGAGGGATGTGCATTTCTGATGCACATCCAAGGTGGAGAGAAGGAACGATGGGAGTCTCAACCAAAAGGGAAGATTATGATACCCATGGGAAGATGTTTTCAGTAGCCACAATGTCATTGGCACCACAAAACGACTGATCAGAGGCCTGCTTCATCAGAAACCAGGGATTTGAGAGGCAGAATGTCAGAACTAGAAGGATCTTAGGGGTCATCTAGGTGCTGACATAATCTGGTCATAGACTTCCCTTCATTCCCCTTATGAAAATGCTTTCTAATCATAAAGCTTCATACATATGAAGGAATTCTCACTTAATCCTCACAACATACCAGGTGGTGATAAGGCAGGTATCTTTTTTCCTTACTTTATAAATAGCCAGTGAATAGTGAAGGCCAGCTAATTTGTGATAAAACTAGATGTCAAGCCTGTTATCTGGTTCTATGGCCAGCTTCTCTCAACTAAAGAAAGAAGCATAACCTTCAAATTCTGTCTGAAAGCAGAATGGTATTTTTTTTAATACCAGAAGAAGGTCAGGTCACCTTACGAGGGTATAGCTCTACCTTCCATGTGTCTTCTGAGTCAAATTGAATTACTTTATCTGGAACAAAGAGTTTTCCCAGTGTCAGCACCTCATAGCCCAAAATGGACTTTTCTCTGTCTCATGCATCATCCCCCAAACCAAAATTGCCAGTAAAGTCCTGCTTCCAGAATTTTTATTATCTATAATGATGCTTTGAACTAAGAGAGTGCTCCCAGCTCTCTTCCAGGCATCAGCAGAGCTTAGAGTGCTGGCGGGGAGAAATCTACTTTGCACTTTGTCAAGAAAGTTAATCTGATATGAGACAATAAAGATGGAATGCCATCAGGGTGATGTTCTTGCCGAAGCATTTTTTTCTGATCATTAAAGATATTTTTAAAATAAAACAAAATATACCAAAAAAAAAAAAAAAATACCCCAAAACCCTTGTGGCTCCATTTTCTGAATAGGCAATGGAATCTCTCAATGAAAAATATGTCTGACATGAAAATTTCTGCAAAAGAGGAGAATGATCTTTTCTGAAATTGAAGGCCCTCAAGCTGCCAGAATTCTAATGTGGGGCTAGAAATTAATGTTTCATTTGTGCCTTATGATTAAGAAAACATGTGAATAGAGAGACCAAAGAAGGATTAATTGGGGGAGGAGCTGTTTACATGAAATCCGTAGCTTTTTATTTCTTTGCCAATATCCAACTTATGTGAACCTCAAGGATGGGAAGAGAAAGAGAAATTAATCAACTATAAACAAACAACCCTGGAAGATGATCATATGGTCTGACAGGCCCAGGACTTAGTGAATAATAAGTACCTTCATTTATGTAGCACTTTATAGTTCATGGTGCAATTTCAATTAGATCATTTCTTTTGATCCTCACAAAGAGTAAGGGAGGTTAGCTGGGATTAGTGTCCCCATTTTACACCTGAGAAAGCTGAAAGCAAGAGAAGAAAAGAAACTTGCTGAAGGTTATATATCTAACTTGTAGAACAGTAAGGATTTGAACTACATTCTTTGACTCTAGAATACAGATTCCTCCCCCTCGTTGTGCCGTATTATCATAAAGTAAATGTTGAAAACAATAAGAATATAAGCAGACTTCTTTATGAAGGTGTATACAAATTAATTAAATGAATAAAATCTTTCAAACCATTCAATATTGGAAAGCAAGTTGTATAAGCAAACATTAGAGTGGGCACAGACCTAAAAGATCACCTTGCAAACTGAAGGTAGAAGAGATGAAAGTGAATCTCTTAGGACCTCATTGCAAGATCTATCATCACTTTGGTAGAAAGTTTATTTAACTTTTGGGCTAATAATCTAAATATTAGAATTTCTTTGACCTAAGTTATTCTATACAAAGACAGGCCCAGTCTCTGCCATCATTCACCCATTCAACAAATATTTATCTTGCTCTGTGCCAGCTGCTGACTTTCCCAAACTGAAGGTAAAAATATTTCAGTAGTTTGGTTTTATGGAGGAAAAAAATAAGGATTACTATTTTTAGCACTGACCATGAAATAACAAATGTTTATGTAAGATAGTTTCCTCATACATAGAAAGGGGAAAACATTGCCCCCTGCTGCCAAGATTATTAGAGTATTGAGTTAATAAAAATAATTTATATTTATATATATAACCCTTTGTTCTAAAAAAAAAAGCTCATAAGAAATATGTATATAAGAAGTAAATAAAAGGGAAAATCTTTCACTTGGGGGGATCTGGAGGGACAAAAGTGATCTAAACCCTCCTACTAAGCCACGTGTCCCACCTTCCTCATCCCCTATGGCCCTGACAGCACAACGTGAAAGCCACTGCTTTAATTTACCTCACAGGAGAGAGTCTTACCACCCCTGCTGATCTCCCACTGCGCTTTGCACACACCACATCTTATCTCATAAAGAATTTCTCTGCTTGCCCCCTACACTAGGCTGAAGTTCCTTAAAGACAAGCACCATGTCTTACTCTGTGTACCCACTCCAGAGTCTTCCCAAAGCTGTCTCTGACACACTGAAATTCATTAATTAATGTGTTCTGAATAAATGTGTGAGTTAGGGTGTGAATGAGCAATAAATATCTTTAAGAAGATAATATTCTTCAAAAAGCTGAATAATCAGAACAAATACAATTAAGACAATACTCTGGTGCCTTACCCTAATGCATTTCAACTCCTCAACAATCCCAGAGCAGTACCAATGTCTCTATTTGGAAAACGGATGAGATGTTAGTCTTGATAGGCTTGTCAGGGCCAGCCAGTCAGGGTCTGAGTGAAAGAGACTTGGGAATGTAATTCAGGCACTTTCCTAGTCCTAGGAAGAATCTCTCCTGTCAAGTTCATCAGCCAAATCTTCCTGGTCATTAGAGGTCAAGAGCATACGCAGCAAGCCATTTCTCTACCCACTTAGGCCAAGGAGAGGTTTGATAGAATGCCAGCAAGTACAATGAATGTTTTACCTTATAAATGCTGAGGAGACAACATGTTCCTTTTAGCATTAATTGCTTCATTCAGAAGAAGCCATTTAAAATCGGAGTCTGGTCTTTTTCCTTGATGAGCAATTTCAGGCTGCCTACCAAAGCTTTTGTTTGTTGGGAGGAAAGAGGAGGAAGAGAAAGCATTTTGTTAAGGCATTTTAATTTTCATATTTAATGAAACAGATTGGATAGCAGGTTCCTTTGATTTTATTTTTCTGTTCCCTGAATACCTTCTTGTGTATTACATATTCTGCCGGAGCTTCCTGCAAGAACTTTTCTACATTTCACAAGTTAAGGCTGTCAAATGTTACCCACTGAATCAAATATATTTCTTGCGCCAATATTCAGTTATTATTATTGTAACAGACCAATCATAAATCTCAAAGCTGGAGAGAAAGGGAACATGGACTGATGTTTCTCCATATTCTCTTGAGCACATAAAATTATATAACTCTCTAAAGCCTTCTTTTTATTGCTGCATCTAAAATGCTTTGCATTTTTTACAGGATAAATTCTTTAAAGGGCTATTTCTTTGTAGTAAAAGAGAATTAATCAATCTACCAGAAACTTTATTTGTTTTAATTAATTAACAAAGATGTAGAGAAAAACACTACTGGATTGGAGTTAGGAGGCAAGCTTGTTCATGTCAGCTATTATTTATTACAGCATTTTCTCTCTCAATTTCCCTGATTAACAAAAAAAAAAAAGGACATAGCCTTTGTCTGTTTTTAGAACAAAACTAGAACAGTGTCTGGTACATGGTATAAGATCAATCAATATTTGTGGAATAAATGAGTAAAATAATCTAACTATTTGACTTGGTTTTTCTGGGCCTTGGTTTTTTCATATGCTAAAAAAATTTTAACAAAAGGATTGATAATCTCTGTGTTCTAACTTCCCATAGTTATTGTAAGGCTCAAATGAGACAAATGATGGCTTTGCGAAACTGACTACTTATGCACTTAATTAAAGGAGCAGCATCACTAGTAACAGCAACAGTTCTGAGTCTAACCTTGTGACCTTGGCCAAGACATTGCACTTCTCTGGACTTTGTTTTCTCAACTATAAAAGGACTGGGTTGGACTAGATTATCCTTAAGTTTCCTTTCAGCTCAAACCAACTATGATCTTAAAACCAGTCAACAAATACTCATCTAGTACCCATGCTATAAAAGCGACTCTTCTAGGGAAAAAAATGAAGGAATTATTCAAGAGATTAAAAAAAGAGAATAAAACTAATAACTTTTCTAAAATACTTTCTCCTGGTTGTATTTTGAAATATAAAAGCAGACCATTAGGGAGAAGCAAAGGGTGATGTGAAAACCAGATTTCACAAGAAAAGTCATTTGGGGAAATCAAAAATTGAGTTAGCTTCTGGTATGCATCTTGTGGAGATCATTCTGACCTTCCAAACTGCTTGTGTAACAAACTTGGATTTAACATTTGGTGTTGGCTTTTACAATCTACCTAACAAGAAATATCTTTAAAAAGAGTGAGAGGAAGCTGCATAAAAACATTCAGAAAATGTAGATATTGGAGGGAAGGTGAAGAAATGAAGTAGCATAAATATACTATTGTGATTTAAACTAGCTGCACTTTATGTGAGTGTGTAGAGGACTCACAGCAATTCCAGGCACAAAGATGAATAAATAAAGAAGCATCTTCACAGCTCTGAGGGGAATTTCCTCCAGAATTCAGCTAAAGGGACCAAGCCATTAACAAATATAAATGATATATAAATACTAGATACTACAGGAAGTAAACATGTAAAATCAAAATGCTTTCTCTCAAAGATATTTATAAGATCATCCATGATATTAGGTTAAAAATCCTTTCAACATAACATGTCCAAATTTAATCTCATACCTTTAATTCTAGAATCTGTTCTTCTTTATTAGGTTTATTTTGAAAAATTCCATCTTAATCCACCACATTTTCTACGCAAACCAAAAAACACAAATTCCTGTTTCCTCACTATCTATGCCCAGTGAGTTATCAAGTTTTATTGTCCCAGATGACCCTCATCAAGTTCAAAGGAGAACATAGGAAAACCTTCTAGAAGGAGGAGTGGATTCATCAGGTTAGACTCGGATTTGCTTCAAGAACTAATAATTTCAGAAATACTAGTGGCTTAGCTAGCAAGACATTTACTTCTTGTTCAATTATAGTCTGTTATAGATTGGTTTTACTCAGTGACTCTTCCATGCTGAGTTCAGGATTAAAGTTCTTTCTGCTTTTTAGCTACAAAAAAAGAATCTTACAAATTCATCATAAAAGATAATGGAGGGAGGTGCAGAGATGTGAGATATTTTTAAGGACAAAGCTTAGAAGTGGTTTACATATCTTCTGCTAACATTCCATTGTCCAAACAGTCGCATAAAATTCAGTTTTTACCTGAGAAATGTAGTCTTCTAGAGTGTCCAGGAAGAGGAAATGGTGTGGTAAACACACGGCATTGTCTCTGCTACAAGTACTGATACCTGAATTAGATTATTTACTCTATTGATGGAGATTTTCAGGCACTAAGATTTATAAACTCTTAGGTTTACCAGTCTGAAAAAATCTATTCATAATTAAATTCTTCCTACAAGAGGACAAAATACTTTTACTAAGTGCAACAGTATACAATCTAATAATTTACCTTTAGCTTTTCCACAAGTGTCCTTTATTTTTATTTGAATAAAATACCTTACTGTTTATCAAAGTTTCCCCAGCACCCACCCCTCTAAATTCCTTTGAAACTGCAGAGATACTAACTACACGTGGGCTCAGATGGAATGTTGTGATCATGAAGGAAAATGTAGAAGACTTTCAGAACACTGAAATCACTTGACCCTTATCATAATGTTTACTAGGTTGTCTTTTGGTTATAGTTTAGATATGATTTTCTGACCCTTCTTACCAGTTTGTATCTCCAGTCTAATTTCACTAGTCAAACTTTGTTCATTTTTTAAGGATAATCCTAGATATTGCTTTTTCTCTGGAAAAATTTCCTGGTTTCCAAAGTCTGATTGGGTATCCCTTTTATGTGAATTGAAAGTACACAGCACAACATACCTTTATCATAGTACTTGACACAGTATTATAAGAAATTTTTTTAATGTCAGTATTACTCAATAACAATAAGAAGCTTTGGCACAAGGACTGACTTTTTGTGGTTGTGATTATGGTTGTTGTGGTTGTTCCTCCATCTCTTAAAGCCATTTAAATCCTTGAAATCATACCTGTTGAATGAATGAAGCGTGAATGAATGAAGAAAAGTGACAGCTAAGTAATTTTGGAGTAATTAAAACAGGGAGATCAAACAGTGCTGGCAACTGATGACCACATTGTGGAATCCCATATAGATGGGAACGGGAAGATTTAGAAGGATTCAGTTTAGGAAGAAAGGTGACATTCAAAGGCAAATGTGAATGTCAGTTCTTTCACAAAATTTGTTCTGTGTTCGCCCACTCCAGCTTAAAAGTGCTCAAACTCTATGATCAGAACATCTTTAGAGCTTTGGGTGGTTTTGGTTTGTTTGTTTGTTTCCAACACTGAACATATGTGATCTTTCATCATAGTTATCTTTATTTTATGATTCTAACTAGATGGTGAACTCTTGCATACAAGGGCAAGTTTCTGCCTCAGTGTACTTCTCAATACTTAATTCACTGTGATGTGTTTAGTAGGTCTTCTGAAAATGTATTATACATAGTGTACCCTATAAATGTATGTTTGATTAAAAGTATAGATACAACATAGAGTAGAATTTTATGTAGTAGAATTTTACATTTCCAAAAGATGCCTTGTTTGTCTGAGTTGGTTCAAATACTGCTTTAAGGTCTCTATGCCTGGTCTATCTCCTATTTCATATCCTTATTTAGAAATATCAGTGACAAATAATAAAACAAAAAGCACAAAAATATAGAAAAAGTAGATACATGACTTTGGGTAAATTCTCACTCTATGTGTCTTATTTTTATCTTTTAGAAACTGAGAAACCCCTATTCTGGCTAAATCAAAAGGTGATATGAAGCCCATCTTTAATATTTTGTATTATCACACTTATAATCTGGAAAAGATTTTTAGCAATTTTTATGATTTCCATTACATGCCACCTGAAGTAGACTGGCTGTTCCCTTTGGAGAAAGAGATCTGCCTCTTGTAGGTAATGTAATTCCCATCTTCATGAGATAGCTTTCCCCAATAAACCAACCTATTCCTCTGTGAATCCCCCTGAGACCAATTTGGACACCTCAGCTGATGCCTATAAGATACTCAAATGAAGAACCATAATCCATGTTATAGGCTAAACATATTCTTGTTATTCTAACTTATTCCCATTTACATTATCAAATATATCAGGGACCAATTAGATCAAATGCCAGAGGAAAGATAATAAACAAAAAAAGTAACATTAAAGTGTTCCAGATTTGGTCAATAAGAACTTTATCCCATTATCAAATTTTCAAGGATAAATTGAGGTGTGAATAGTAATATCCTCCCTAGTTCTTTTTCACTTTATCCAGAGAGTTGCATACAGAGCCTGAGTTTCTGTACTACCCTTAGCCTGACCTCTTTACAAATGGAATAGTAGTGGTTCCTTAAATACTTTCCAAATTGAATTAATCCAATCAAGTCTCTCTCACGTCCCACTAGCAAAAGAAACCAGCAAGTTAATAGACACAAAGGTTATCACAATGCTTGATCCATACCCTCAAAATATTAATACACACACACCCAAATCATTGGCTTCTAGGTCAGCTATGGCAGCCAAAATGATACTCCTAGATCTTAAGGTCTGAAATATACAAATACACACAGCTATTGCCATGACCCAATCAGATAATGCCAGGTGTCTGAGTGAAGGAAAGTAGAGAGAAAATACAATCACATCTTTTGGACTTTCCAGTATGTCAGTCTCCTTGTCTAGAGTGTATGATTTGGAACTTAAACTTGGTGAAAATAAAATAGTTCATTATTAGATTAATTTTAAAAAGGACACCTACCATAATTACACATGGGAGAATTCACTTGGGCATACTCTCAACTTCTTTTCTGCTGAGAATGACTTTTTTGCCTTTTTTCAAAACTTAGAAATTTCAGTGGAGGCAGCCCCAGGCATCAGGTCATTCTTTACATGTTTGTTTTCTTTCTTCTATCATATTAGACCTCTAAAAATTTCCATCCCCACTTTGAGCCTGGCTTGAACACTGGATTGAGAAGGACACAGCCTCCCTACTCTAATTAAGTATGCATTTTTAGCATAGTGGTTATGGACACTGACTCTGGCAGACACAGATATTTGGGGTTTGTTTGTTATAATAGCTAGAGTTACCCTCACTAAAAAGGAATTCTCTCAAAGTGAAACTTATAAAGTCATAAGTTTTGCGCTTTCCAGTTTTATATATTTGCAACCAAATCTAGTTAACCCACATCTCTCAGCATTGGGTATTCACATTTTGAACATGTTGCTCCATTCGATCAATATTTATACTAATATTTATATAAATCTCTTACCAACTTACTATATTTTCCTTTAGTATGTCTAAACTTGAGGAACAGTTAATGATGTCCCCTCGGGTCTAATAGATTTCCACTTGTCTCCCAGACACTTGGTCACTTGTTCCTGGAGGGCTCTAGATGCCACTGCCAATTCCAACACCTCCTAATCTGTAGTATGGCCTTCATTGTGCCTGCCATGTTTGGAACAAGAACAGCTCCAGCAGCCACATATCCATTCATCTGTCAATGAATGCTAGGTTGCCGCCACCTTTTGGCTAATGTGAATAGTGTTGCTATGAACACAAATGTAAAAAGATCTGTTTGAGACCTTGCTTTCAATTCTTTTGGATATACATCCAGAATTAGACTTGCTAGATCATATGGTAATATATTTTGAATTTTTTGATAGTACTGTACCATAGTGATTATAACATTTTTCATTTCTACTAATAGTGTACAAGGGCTTCAATTTCTTCACATTTTTTTACCAACAGTTGTTATGTTCTGGGGTTTTAAAATATGTATATAGTAGTCATTTTAGTGATTGTGATTTGGTCTTGATATGCATTTCCCTTAGAAGGATTTTTTTTAAATAATCTATATTTTTTATTATGGTTTTGTGGGGCACAGTTAAGGGTTAGATATACAAACACATTTCATTCAGGCACCCTGTTGATAAGAGGTGTTTCCCCGTCCCCAGACAGATATTTGCTACCGTTAATCCCACCTCCCCCCCATAGTTTCCCACTACTGTCAGTCATTTTCTTATACTATTAAATTGGATGTTAAAGGTCCATTATATGAGTGAGAACATGTGATAATTGGATCTTTGTTTCTGTGAGAGGTCACTCAGTATTATAGACTCTAGTTCCATCCAGGTTGCTGCGAAATTCATGATTTTTTAAAGGAATTTTTTTTAGTTGTTAGTAGATTTAAAAAGGTAACCGTCCCAAGAAAGTCTAGCAGAAAAAGAGATAGGTGATGATAAGATTTAGACCTTCTTATTTCTTTCATTGACCCCCAAGCCAAATGTGATTCCAATAAAGATAAAGAGTAACAGAATTTAGGAATGTCGATCTAATGCTAGCTGCCAATATCTAACACAAGTTAGAGACTATGTCTCATTCATTGTAACTTTGCAGAACTTAGTTTTAATTTTTATAGTTTTAAAGTTTAGGCCTACAATCCTGGCAGAAGACATCATACAGGGGAGACATTGGTCAACTAGTAATACTTTAAAGGCCTGCACGATAAAGCACAACCGCAGTGGACAATTCTGTGCCTTCTTTGAACCCAGGTGAGATATAGAGGCCTACATCAGTGAAAATCCAGTTGCAAGGACAAATCATAAGCTCTTGCCAGTCACCAAGGTCAAATATACAGAGAGCTTGACCTACCAAATTATCAAAGCCTAAACCTATTGCCCTTGCTACGATGAAAGGCTCAATTTCTCTTAAATTTCAGCCTCCAAATATCAGCACTTAGGACTATTTCTCAAAGTTTCCAGTTTATGCACCAATATGTTGAAGTTCATGGTAGGAGGCAATAAACAACATTCCTCTCTTCCCTCAAGTTCTGACCCATTTTAAAAATAATTCAGGAATCAGCAAAGATTTTTTTAAAAAAGGTATTTTACTACATAGAAAATGGCTTCTTCCTCCATCTCAGTCTTATGCTCTACTTTCTGAATTGAACATGTATTCCCTGTCTTAAGCAGAGCTGGACAATGCAACCAGAAGTTTCTACCTGATATAGTACTTGTATTTCCTGGGATAAAGTCTCTCCAACAGGAGGTGAAATAAAACAAGAATAAATGTTCTCTTCTCTTTACTCCTGCAGAAACAAAAATTCCTACTTTATATTCTAAAAGAGACAGTAAGCATAGAATTCTCCTTAGATTTCTTCCTTCAGCCTCACAGCTATGGTTTAGGTCAAGAGTCTCTCATTGTAGTTGAGATTTTCTATGACAATTACATCCATGCAAGGCCATAACTGAGTAAGTCAGTCAACAATCCATTAAATCCTCAACTATCACTAATTTGTCTAGAATTTCTATTACCCACTTTTCTGTGCCAAGTGAAAAGAATCAAAGCTTAGACCAAGTAAAAATGGAATATTGGGCTCTATTTTAATGACATAGGCCAATCCTATGTCTAGTATTAGAACTGCTAGTCCTCTTCCTCCTGATGGCTGGTCAAACTCTTATTTGGGAGAAATTGGGGGTTAAGGACAGTTCTTACCCCATGCATCATTTATGAAATAAAATCAATAATCTGAATCCTTCAGATATTGGCTCTAGTTACTTTAAAAAGGGATTTAGAATTAAAATGCACATGCACTTTATTTGCTCTCTTTGCCTTTGGCTTTCAAGAGTTAAAACTTATTTAGAATTTAAAATTTGGAAATTATACTCTTTGATTTCTCTGTATCATTTTTACCCAAGGGCAACATCTATGAAAAATTATCTCTAGTGTCTGAATGATTGGGAAAAGGCTCTGAAAAGCATAATGGAGTTAAAAAAAAACCTCCCAGTTTAATACCTCCAAATACTATTTTATCAATATGGAAGTAAGACTAGAAGTCTCTAGATGATAAAATTGATAAATTTTATTTAAATTATTTATAACAATCATGCATTAATTATAAAATCAGAAAATAACACTGAAGTATGTGTTAAAATAAAGTGTAGTACTGTCTCTTGGCCAAGTTCATGTACAGATAAAACTACCTCGATTTTTATCAGGCACTGTTTTCTCACCTATAAAAGTGCAGTAATAGTAATATATGTTGCTTAAAAATTTTGACCGCATAAAAAATACCCAGAACACACAACACCTAGGTACCTGGCACAACATCTGTGCTCAACAAATTGGTTTCCTTCCAGCCAAAATCAGCAAAGCTTGCTCTAGTGCTGGAGACATTGGAGCTGCATTCACTAGTTATCCTCAAAACACCCCATAGTAAAAGTATCTTCATAGAAGCTCCCTCATGTAATAAGGAGTTTTTGGTGCTTTAGCTGCCTGCAAGGCAGTGAAACTTTTAACAGAAATAAACATGTGGATTTTCTCTCCATCATAAAAAATAATTCTTAAGCAAGAAATAACATCAATTTTACACAAATTCTTGAAGAATATAGAAAAGGAGGGAACACTTTCCAATTAATTTTTTGAGACTAGCTTTACCCTAATTTACCAAAACCAGAGAGAGAGAGAGAGAGAGAGAGAGAGAGAGAGAGAGAAATATCTCTCATAAACATTAGTTGCAAAAATCTCCACAAAGTACTAGCAAATGAGATTCAATAGCATAAGTAAAGTATAGGATGTCATAATCAAGTGAAGTTCATCCCAAAAATGCAAGGCCAGTTCCACATTCAAATATTAGTATATTAGTTAATTTAATTCACCATAACAACAGAACCAAAAGAAAAAAAATGATCATCTCAATAGACACAGAGAAAGCCTTTGACAAAATCTGACATTCATTTCTGATAAAAACTCCCAGCAAACTAGGAAAAAAGCAAACTTCCACAAGATAAAGGGAACTCCCCCCGAAAATTAAACTCATACAATACACTAAATGATGAAAGACTGCGTACTACCCTCCTAAGAGCAGGAGCAAGACAAGGACATTCAAACTACTTCTATTCAACATTGTACTATAAGTCCAAGCCAGTGCAACAAGTCAAGGAAAAAAAGACATACAGAGAAGAAAAGGAGGAATAAAATAATCTCTATTCACAGGTAACATAATTGCTAAATTGTCAAAATGTAGTTAAAAAAAAGAAACTGTATTATAACTAAATATGTGAGTTTAACAAGAGGGGAAGATACATGGTCAACAGTATTTCTATATACAAATGCTACTCAACTTAAGATGAGATTACTAGCCGGGCTCAGTGGCTCAGCCTGTAATCCCGTGCTTTGGGAGGCTGAGGTGAGTGGATTGCCTGAGCCTGTGGATTCGAGACCCACCTGGGCAGGTGAGACCTCATCTCTACAAGAAAAAAAAAAAAAAATTAGCCGGGTGTGGTGGTGTGCGCCTGTAGTTCCAGTTACTTGGAGGGCTAAGGCGGAAGGATCGCCGGAGCCCAGCAGGTCAAGGCTGCGGTGGCCGAGAGTGGTCACTGCACTCTAGTCTGGGCGACAGTGAGACTCCAACTCAAAAAAAAAAAAAAAAATGGATGAGTTTACTTACATTCTGATAAGTTGATTATAAGTCAAAAATATAATAAATTGAAAATACATTAATGCTGACAAGACAGCAGATGGTCCCCAACTTACAATAGTTAAACTTAAGATAATGGTATGAAATAATTATGCATTCATAATCCCATGATAAGTCATAAGAAGCCCCTCAACTTATGATGAAGTTACATCCTGATAAACTCACTATAAAGCTGAATCATCATTATTAGGGGATTGTCTGTATTACCAATGAGCACTTGGAAATTGAAATTTTATTAGTATTGCTTATGATAGCAGCAAGATCCCTGAAATAATTATGTATGTTTTACAAAATATCTATAAGACCTTTGTACTGAAAACTGCAAAATACTGATGAAAAAAAATAAAAGACCTAAATAAATCAAGGTGTATGTATACCATGTTCATAGATCAGATGACTCAACATTGTTAATATATTAATTTTCCCCTAAATGACCTACACATTCAGTAAAATTCCAATCAGAATTCCAGTAGGATTTTTTTTTAGAAATGATCTAAATTTAGACAAGCTGATTTAAATATTTGCATAGAAATGCTAGGAAACAAGAAAGGATAAAACACATTTTAAAGAGAAAACAAAGTTGGAAGGTTCATACTACTTAATTTCCAAATGTAAACTATAAAGCTCCAATAGATAAAACAGTTGGTATTAGAGAAAAGCTAGATACATAAATCAGTAGAACACAATAAAAAAATTTCAAAAACAGACCCATCCATGTGCAAACTGAGTTTCAGTAGAGGTGCAAAGGGAATACAACAATGAAAGGATTGCCTTTTCAACAAATTTTACTGGAACGATTGGATGTCCATTTGCACAAAACAAAAATAGAATTTGCATCCATATTTTATACTACATAAAACTTAGCTCAGAATGGATCATAGATCTAAAATTTTAAAAATTCTATGTAAAAACCAAAAAACACCTAGATGAAAAAGAGAAATAAAAAAAATTTGCAATGTTGGCATGAACAAAGAGTTCTTAGACATGACATCAAAACTCTAAGTTTAAAATTTACTGATATATTGTACTTTGTGAAATAGAAGAACTTTTGTTCTTCAAATATTACTGATATGAGAATATTATAAGGCACAGACTGGGAATTTCTAAATGATATGTCTGATTACGGACCTGCAAGTAGAATATATAAAGAACTCTAAAAATTCAACAATTAAAAAACAATTTGAAAGTGGGTAAACATTTGAACAGATAACTCATCATAAATATTAAAGTGGAAAATAAGTCACGTAAATTAAAACCATAAAGAAGCTGGGCACAGTGGCTCACGCCTGTATTCCCAGCACTATAGGAGGCAGAGGTGAGAGAATTACCTGAGCCCACAGGGTCAAGACCGGCCTGGGGAACATGGTGAGACCTCGTCTCTACAATACAAATCAAAAAAATTAGCCAGGCTTGGTGGCGCATGCCTGTAGTTCCAGCTACTTGGAAGACTGAAGTGAAAGGGTCACCTGAGCCCAGCAGGGTCAAGGCTGTGGTGGCCATAAGCATGCCACTTCACTCCAGCCTGGGTGACAGAGTAAGACTCCAACTCAATAATAATAATAATAATAATAATAATAATAATAATAAGAGCTACCATTACACATTTAGAATAACAGAATTTTAAAAACTGACAATACAAATGGTGCAACTAGAACACCTTATACGTTGCCGATAAGAAGGCAAATTGTTACAGCCAACTTGTAAATCTATTTGGCAGTATTTTATCAAATAAAACATATGCCAACGTAGCAAACTCACTCCTATTCACCCAAGTGAAATGAAAATCTATATTTATACAAAATTCTAGTGTGTTAATGTTTACAGCAGCTTTACTGGCAATCACCAGAAGCTGGAAACAACTGTGGTACATGCATACAGTCAAACACTACTCAGGAATAAAAAGGAACAAACTACTGATACATGCAATGACATGGATGAATGACAAATGCATTATTTTAGGTGGAAAAAGAAAGGCTCAAAAGATTTCATGGCGTATGATTACATTTATATGACATTCTTGCAAAGTCAAAACTATGGGGGCAGAAACAGATCAATGGTTGCCAGGAAAAAGGGATTAACTACAAAGGAGCACTGGGAATTTGGGGGAGTGAGAGAAATTTTCTACATCTTGATTGTGGTGGTGGTTATAAGACTAAATGTTTGCCAAAACTCACAGAATTGTATGCTAAAAAGGAATTTTACTGAATTTAAATTTTATTTTATTTTTTTTTAAGTGAGGGGCAAAAAAGAAAAAGAAAGAAAATGAAAAATAGTCTCGAATTGTAAGCAAGTTTGCCTCTCAGTTCACAGACTTAGGTGTGTGATACACATTCATTTTCTTTAATTCAACATAATTTTTTTTTTCCTGAGTTCTTCTCTTCTGCTGAGCTGGTAGATAAACTTCAATTCTTCCTGAGAATTATCCTTCATCTCTGCTTCTCCCACATTTATGCCATCAACTATGCAGCAGCAAAGGTAGGAGCACAGATTGCAAGGGATCTCTGTCTTAGATCCACACAAGTTGCTGCATCTTTTGTTCCAGCCTACACAGCCCTATTTTACCTGGTAACTCCCCAACATTTTCATGTCACTCTTACAAAGGCTACTATGAATCAATTTTCACAATGTACCATATGCACTAGGCAGTCATTTCCTCTTTAGGAACTTGCTACTGCTCCCTCAGCTCTGCTGTAGAGCGAGGCAGGATCCTTCTGTCTGGACCACAAAGCTCACTGATTCAGCCTATCTGCCCCTTCTTCCCCTGTTCCCTTTTCTCTTTCTCTGTCTCCCACAGAGCCCAGAGGAATGTTCTGCTCTCTCCTGTACTTGCTCCTGGCCAGAATGCTTTGTCTATATTCTTAAATACCAACCTTTTACCTTCTCCACAAAACTCTCTAAGTTCTCCTAAGGGCTTAGGCTTTTTCACGACAAATGTCAGAAAGACAAGCAGGCTGTTTCTGAGTTCAGCCCTTTCCCTGCCTCCCCTGAGGCGATCAAGCACAGAGCCAGCTACAGGATGAGGGAAAGCAAAGCAAGATGGAAACACTGATAGAAAAAAACCAAAAAAAAAAAAAAACCATTATTATCTTAAAACGTAACTCTACCTCACCTGAATAAAAGAATTTTAAAGTACTACTTTATTGCAGTTTCTTCTACAGGAAGATAGAAATACCTGAGCAAACTGCCCCATTTCATAAGGTACCATAAATGTTGGTTATTGATTTGACATTGTTGAAATGTTATTATGTCATAAAATTATGTTATTCTCCAGAAAGCAGAAACAGAAAGGATTTTTAGTGTATGGAATAATGTGTTAATTAAGTGAAATTGAATGTGCATAAAGGCATACTAAGAAAAGCTGTGGGTCTATCAGTATTCTGTACAGTTGTTCCAAAGCAAAAAAGAAAGAAAGAAAGACAGAAAGAAAATCCGATTCTAAAAAATAAAGTGTATGGAAACTGTGCTGCCAAATGTTTAATAAAAAATAATCAGTTACAGAGTAATTAATTCACATATTGCATATCGTCCTTTTTTGATTTGTCCTTAATGACAATCGTGTATTTTGAGTGGGACATCTGGAAACCTAAGTGCACTTAAAACATTTTCTTTCTAGCAAGCAGTTAGCCAGGAATCTTCATGTTCTACAAGCCTGTCAGCTTGCCCCTGCCTCCAGCTCAAAAGGAAGTCAGCCTGCTTTCCTACCAGACAGTCTAAACAATCGCAGATTGGCTCCAATTGCAGAACATACTCTCCAGATGTCTAGGATTCAGGGAGGCTTGGGCATACTGTTCAGACATCAGTGCAGTCTCATATTTGCTGGTAGGTTAAAGGAAGCATACTTAATTGGATAGGCAACCAACCTGGTTTACCCCTGAGTGCATATAGTAGAAGTGAAGTGGTGACTCCCCCATCATACAAAGTATCCAGTTAGCAAATAGATGACCTTGGATGGTATATTGCAAAGGAGATTAAGGGAAGCTGGTCTAAATGACCTATAAAATCTCCTGCTACCATAAGACCTTATGATTGTAGAAGTTTTCTTTTCCAAAGACATGAGAAAAGAATACTGCACTATGAAAAATTGATCTTCCATAATGAATCAAAGCCTAAATGATTCCACAGAGAAATGAAAACAAATGATGCTATATTTAGAAATTATATACCCTGACAGATAAGCCACAGATAGGCTAAAAATAAGAAAATGTTTCAGAAATTGTATGTCAATTCAGTAAAATACTTGAAGTGATCTATGAAATTTTTCACTTAAAGTAGGTATGTGCTATATGACTGGAATAGGATCCTATGACTTTCTGAATTCAGGCAAATGAAAAACAGACCTTACCAGTTTGAAATAATGGAAGATGATCAGTATGATTCAGTGGGGGGCAGAAAAAGTCAACATGGAATTTCTATAAGGGAATTATGCTGCATTGCCTTCATATCTATTTGTTGTTGAAAGGTAGTAACTGGTAAAATGAGGCAAGTCACTAGAAAAAAAGATTTTTAATAGATATATTGTGGTACAAAAGGTATATCTGAGAAAACGTTTAAATTTTTAAGCCACTGGTTGGACAAAAACTAATATTTTCATTTTGACCACTTTTATAAGAAAATATAATAAATGTGTTCAGATGAAGAAATTGTTTTCTGCTTTTAAGAAATGTATATTGCATACAGCCTGGATAAAGTCCTGAGGTACCCAAAGACATGGGATTAAATCAGTGAAATCTTTCCCTCACGATTCCCTACACAATAAGTCTCCTAAAGAAATCAAGTCATAAACGTCGGGAGATTGCAGGAAGTAAATAGGAAATCTCTACACCTTCTGCTCAATTTTGTCGTGAGCCTAAAATTGTTCTTTAAAAAAAAAAAAAAGTCAAGGGATTATAGATAAGGTTAAATACCTTCCAAGAAACGAACACTATTTTTCTCCAAGATAAAAAGATCACATTATGTGCACTTAAATTGTTTTTAAAAGACTGTAACTTTATTTTTTAATTACTAATGGAAAAAGCACTAGACTAAGAGTAAACACATAGCCCCAGTTCTGATTGCTGTTCCACCCATCACCAGCTACATGAGTTTGTTTTAGTCTCTTCATTTCTCCTAGTCCTAGTTTAATAAGATGGAAATTGGGGCAATAATAACTACTCTTACCCACCTAAAATGCCAGAGACATGAAAACACTTTGAAAACCACGACATCATATACAAATGTAAGCAAGGAAGTAAACAACTAATATGCTTCATCTAGGAAATATTATGCAAACAACAAAAACCAGGGATTGGGATTCCACAATAAACAAAGCAGACAGAATTGCAGCCTTCCAGAACTTTCGCAGTCTAGTGGAGAAGAAAAACACTACTTAATATCACTAAACATACCATTAAAATTGTGAGATTTACAATAAGGAAAAATTAAAGGCAGGTAGAAAAATTATGAGTTAGATTAGGACTGGGAGTGTGGGGCAAGGGAATAAAGAAGTTTCTCAGAGATTTGAAGCATGGAATTGGCAGAAGTCAAAATTTGAAGGGTTGGAATTGCAGAGAATATTCTCAGAAAAGGAGAAAGTGCATGCAAAGGCCTTGAGGAGAAAAAGCTTAATATTTTCAAGGCAACAGAAGGAGGCCAGGATAGCTTTTGATGGTTTTCATTCATGTGGCCATGATGATGACTTCATACTGCTTTTGAGAATTTTCCAGAACAATTGTTAATATTGACACAATAGTTTTTACTTAGGCCAAGTTTTCTATCCTCAATAAATGTTTCCAGGCTAGGTGTGATGCCTCATGCCTATAATCCCAGCCCTCTGGAAAGCCAAGGTGGAAGAATTGCTTGAGCCCAGAAGTTTGAGACAAGCCTAGGCAACACAGCAAGATCTCATCTCTATGAAAAAAAAAAAAAAATCAAAAAATTAGCTGTAGTAGTTTAGGACTACAGGTGCACACCAAAGTGCTGGGATTACAGGCTGAGCCAATGAGCCCGTCTAGTGTCTACAATTTCATAAGCTTTACCTTCCCTGTTGACCAGACATGGTGTGTACCTGTAGTCCTAAGCTACTCAGGAGGCTGAGGCAGGAGTATTTCCTGAGTCCAGGAAGTTGAGGCTGTGGTGAGCCATGATTGTGCCACTGCACTCCAACTTGGGCACAGGTTGAGACACTGATTCAAAAAAAAAAAAAAGTTCCTGATTTAGAAAGTCCTTGTATCCAAAGCAAATTTCTAATCTCTATACACTTAGTAATTATTATGTGTAGAGGACATTTTAGACATCCTCTGTTTTATAGACTGCAAAGAGAAAATCAGCTTGTCAAAATTAAGATGTCAAAAATGAAAATTGATAGACCAGAATATATTTTGAGAACTGCAGAGTAGATCCAAACCAACTGTTAAAGTTCCTAAGGCAATGGGAGCTAGAAAAGAGAAAATGAAGGAGACACTCTCTTGACCTCACATACCTACTCAAGTTGTCATATAGAAAAGAGAAGCACAGACTCTTTCTAGTGGCTATCAGAGAGGCTTATTTTGGTTGAAGTTTACAGGAAGGCAAAATATTCCTTAATGCATAAAAAAAAAAATGGCTAACAGTGGGACATGTCTAATTTGGCAGGGTAAAGTAGGTATTGCTCCAGAAGTCACAAATAAACCGTAAGTTTAAGTTACATTACTCCTTAAGGACACTTAGAGAAGATTTGGGTGCTTTTCAGGACTAATGTAATAGGTAACTTTAAAGTCTCTTTCAGCACTAAGACATGCCATTGAAAAATGCCTCCTTAACAGAAAGACTTAAGAAACTACTTTCATTAAAAGAAGTTTTGTCTCCCCAAAGTGTTAATCATTTGGGAGACTGAAACTGATCAGTAGTGGGATGTTCGTAATAACACCAACATCAGAGAGTTGTAGATAACTCTGTAAACTATAAATGGTTTCTAGAAACCAATTATCTATGGAGAGAAATGTTCATACATCAAAAATCTTTAGCATAGCCTGGTATGAATGTAGAAGAAATAGTTTGATAAAGGAAGTAGGGTAGAACGTTACAGCCTCAGGACCACAAAAGTTGACTTACAACTTCTCAAAACAGATGGGAATGGGTCGGTAAAGTTAGAGCCAGAGCAGATCCTAAAGTTTGAGGAGTCATGCAGGTGAGGGTAACAAGGCCGAGGAAGGCATTTTAATATGAGACAAAGAACAAAAGTGTCCAGAGGGAAAAGAAATATTCAATAAAATGCAAGAATCAATAGTTCAGGTGTATGTTGTATGAGTTAGTCTGGTCAACAGGGAAGGTAAAGCTTATGAAATAGTAGACACTAGCCGGGCTCGGTGGCTCAGCCTGTAATCCCAGAACTTTGGGAGGCTGAGGTGAGTGGATTGCCTGAGCCCGCGGGTTCGAGACCTGCCTGGGCAACTTGGCGAGATCTCATCTCTACAATAAACCAAAAAAATTAGCCGGGTGTGGTAGTGCGTGCCTGTAGTTCTAGCTACTTGAAAGGCTGAGGCAGAAGGATCACCGGAGCCCAGCAGGTCGAGGCTGCGGTGACCGGGAGCGGCCACGGCACTCCAGTCTGGATCACAGAGTGAGACTCCAACTCAAAAAAAAAAAAAAAAAGAAAAAGAAAAAAGAAATAGTAGACACTGATCCAGTAAGCCAGGGCTTCTTAACCTCAAATTTCTTTTAGTCTTCTGAACATATGAATAGAGTCTTTTATAGGGCAAAATGGGGACATTTTTCTAATATCTTAGAGTTTCCCTTATGGCATGTGGCAACTCATTGAGAATCATGAGATAATATTTGTGACTTAGGAATGATTAGGGGATGTGTTGGAACAGTTTGATATTTTGTTGGATAATCATGCTAATAGGATTTTAAAAGGTAATCTACTATGATACATTCTCCCTTATTTCTCTTTTCAATTTCAACCCAGACGAGGGATAGGATATTTAGACAGCATTTACTGGGTATCTAATATCTGCAAAGCACTGTAATTTGTGCTTTATCTTCATCACACGTCTGTGAAGTAGATGTTATTCTCATCTCACAAAGAAGAGGCTCAAATAGGTTAATTCCTTCATAATTGATTGAGTAACATACATCAATTAAGTATTTCCTTAACTGATAATAAGTGCCACAGTGGGGTACATCTACCAGGAGCTACTTTAGGGGGACACCTATTGCTTCCTCTATCTCTCTTCTTCGGGAACAGTACCCCTTTCCTTCTTAGTTCTTCTTCCATCTTCAATCTACAAGTATCACTAAAACTTCCATTTTTTTCATGTAACCCTTATACCTTGACCAGCTATGGTAAACTGACTTAATATTTTGGAACTTGAAACTAAGAGAAAGTCAAGGTAAGGTCTCATCAATGGCTGAAAAATATAAAATGAAAATCTCAGATACTGTGAGGCCATGATTTTTGCTGGCTACAGGAATGCCATAGAGAAAAGGAAAAAGGAAGCTAACGTGGTGAAAAACAGCAGAGACACAAGAGAGGCTGGATCCTGATGGCAGTCATATTGCCGCTTCATTGCTGTGTCTTTCCTTAGAATAGGATGTTTACCCCTTCCTTAGACCCCAGGAGTATATCCCAGGATCCCTAAAAAAAATCATTTCTGCTTAAGCCTAGTTTTTTTTCTGTTTGTTTGTTTTTGGAGTTTTTTGTTCTTTGCTTGTTTGTTTTTACTTCTAATAGCCTGTTACCATGGCTAAGCATGAAAGGCACAACGATTTGAAAATACACACTTTCTGTCTTATGACCTGTAAGCGGTGTTTCATAAGGACACATGGAATGATTGTCAGTGGTGTGGAGTAGGAACATGATCCTCTAGGATGTGTATCTGAATCATCCAACTACCCTTTTCCCTCACCACTTCTCCTCCACAAGATCTTGATTCACTTTCTCCCTTAGGGTCTAGACATCTCTGGCTAAGAATTCTGTGATGCACAGTGATTGACAGAAAAGGACTGTAAACATTTTCTACAAAAAGCCAGATAGTGAATATTTTATCTTTGGGATATATAGACTCTGTCACAATAATTAAACTTTGCTCTTATAGTACAAAAGCAGCCACAGAGAACACTTAACCAAATTGGCATGGGTGTATTCCAAGAAAACTTTATTTACAAAAACAGGTGGCAGGCTGAATTTGGTCCCTGGATCAGTTTGCCAACCCTGACTCTAGGTGTTTGGAGGCAAAATGAAGTAGAAAACTATGATGCTGGGTGGTAATTGATTGGAAGAAATATGCACCAGGTAATCTGGAAATTCAGAGAAAGCAACAAAATAAGCTACTGGCATCAGGGGAAAAAAAATTCTGCAAAATGACACCTGAGCTGAATCTTTCAGCATGAGGGAAAGATAGAGCAAGAAGAAATAGGTATAAAAACCAGCATTTACAAATGCAATGAGCTCTGGGAGACCCCTCACATTTGGGGGACTACTAATAGTTCCCATTACCACAAAAAAAAGCAAGTTAGAAAAGTGGCAAGAAACATGGTGAAACAGGAAAGCAAGATAAAGAAAAGAAAACTATTTAGCACACCAAAAAAGTAAAACTTTTTTCTGAAAGATTTGGAAAATCAAGAAAGAATCTTAAGCAGACAAAATGTAATATGAGTCCTTTTTTAATTTTAATTTTTACTTTTAATGATCTCACAGGGCTATTAAAAAAAATAGGGACAGGGATTCCAGGTAGAAAAAAAGCGATTGTTTGGATGTGAAGCGATGAAGGCCTGAATTTAGGCAATAGAGTAAAATTACGTACCTGAATGTACAAGATCTAATTTAGAGACAGCTTATCTGTAGGGCCAAGAAAGATAAATAAATACATTTACAGGAAAATTGTATGAATTAGAGGGGACAGACTGAAGGGTGCAGGAAGCGACCAGAGGGGCGGCTCCCAGAAAGGCGCCGAGCATGGTGAGGACACACCAGACAACCAAGGCCCTAGGTCCCAGCTTCTGTGTGCACAATTCCCGAGCGCCTGAAGTTCAAACCTGCAAGCCTCCAATCCTTAGCCTGCTTTGTTATGCGTCCAATAGGACTATAACACGGTATCGGGCCCCACGCTGCTCCCATGCCGCTCCTCCAATAAGAACCTAGTACAGCCCCTTCCAGCCCCTGTCAGGCTAGTAAATACAGCCCTCTCCCTGCATATCTCTCTCTCTCTCTCTCTCTCTCTCTCTCTCTCTCTCTCTCTTCTCTCTCTCTCTTCTCTCTCTCTCTTCTCTCTTCTCTCTCTCTTCTCTCTCTCTCTCTCTTCTCTCTCTCTTCTCTCTCTCTTCTCTTCTCTTCTCTTCTCTCTCCTCTCTCTCTCTCTCTCTCTCTCTCTTTTTCCCTTGTAACCGCTGCTTTAATAAATCTCTTGACCTTAAACGAGTGAGGAGTCGTTACTGGCGCCGAACTTCTTTCACAGACCAATATTGGAAGCTTTGAGGCATGGTACATGTTGAGTGTGAGATACTTGTGGGACATTCAAGTAGACATGTAGAAGGAAAATAAACTGATGGTTATGAAGGTAAAGCAGCTTTTGATACACATCTGCTTCCCACATACAACCCTAAGAGTCAGGTGCTGTCATTACTGTCATATTGCAGAGGAGTAAGCTGAGGCAAAAGAGAGGTGAGGAAATATTTTTGTTTTTTATAATAACACTGGCTGGATTTCTCTTCTCTTATTATGAATTACAGAACTGGGTGTTAACTGCATATAGGAGCAGATGACTAGGACATTTGGAAAGTGTGTAGGATGAGAATGACAACAAAAAACTGAAGTTGAAACCCCCAAAATAAATACATTTAAGGAATAAAGAGGGTAGAGACACAGTACTTATATCCCCACTCCAGAGTCAAAATATCTGATTTCAAATTCCAACTCAGATGCTCTTTAGTAGCTGCTTGATGTAAACAAAACTTTTAGATACCTGTATTCCTCAGTTTCCTCATCTGCAAAATAAGAATAATAATGGTACCTACCTTCTGGGATTGTACGTAGCAACTAAAATTATATATGTAAAAGCCTGATCACACAACATGGCAAATAGTGAGTACTAAAGAGATATTTTCTATTATTGTTATTATTAACTTGAAAAAGTAACAGAAAAAGAAAAATGTTAGGTTGAAAAGGGGGGCACAGATAGCAAAAGGAGTCTAGAAGACATAATAGGACAGATGAAGGGGGTGGGGGATGGAATAATCGAGGTGTGTGGTCAGAGAATGAGACTGAAGTTGGTGAAAGCCAAGGAATTAGTTAGCCCTCTGAATACTGATCATCCTGAACAATGATAGGGCTTAAGGAAAGGAGAACTGCAAACGTGCATAAAGTCCTCAGTGAATGTGGAGAAAAATTAAAAGGTCCATGGTTGACAGTGGGGGTGGGTGTGAAGGTGGAGGGTGGCTGTGAAGGTGGAAGATTTGGATAGTTTAGCCAAATACCTTGTTGTTGTTTTTAAGGCGAATGAGAAATGGGAGGAAGGATAAGGTTTTGGAAGCTGCAATGTGGGATACAGGAAAAAGTCATATTGTTCCAAATTTAGAAGTGTTAGAAGTTCATGTCAGAGGACTTCCAGACGAGTGGTACTCCTGGGGAGATCAGTTTCAGTTGCGGCAGAAGACAGGGAAAGAACTCTATAACGAGAATAAAAATATAAAGATTGCTCACATGGATAGGTAAGCTTCAACTGTACAATGCAAAGAGTTGGAAGAGGTAGGATGTAGGAGCAAAATGGGAGAGAAATCACAGCAGGACAGATATCCAGGGATGTGCCAGAGAAGCAGTAATGACCAAAGGGCACGGTTGCCAAGGAGAGCTGGAATGTGAGGCCTGGCAGAGTGCATAGCCTTCAAATTTCCAAAAGAAACTTTGAAATAAAGTTGTTTTGATGCTAGAAAACCATGGCATTTGCTCAGGGTTCCAAATAGTATGTTGTGAAAATATGATGCCTCCAAAATAATATTTTTCTGAAAGTGCAGGGCAGGATTTTCTTTTACCAAAAACTTAGCTCGCGGTGGAAGCCACAGTGGCTCCACTAGCAGATGAGAGAGCACAGATCTCTCTTGGTGGTGCCAACTGCTGCCTGGACTGGTCAAGAAGGCTATCCAAGCTCACATAGTCAGCCAATGATACAGCTTATATTCAAACACTAATCTGATGGAGCCAAGGTCTGTGCTTCCTGCACCTCCCTGCCTCTAAATAAAACAAACTAGTAATAACTATTCTAGCTATTTCTCAGGGTCATTACAGAGAGCAAATGAGTTACTACTTGCAAAAGCAATAAACTTTACAAGTGAAGACACATTGTACAAATATTAGTTACCAGCATTACCAAATAATTCATAATGTGACACTTTGAGACATATATTAGAACCAAAATATGAAGTGCTACAGAGTGGAGTGGAGAGAGAGAGAGCCAAGACCCATTGAGAAAGATGTGCAAAAATTTTCGGAAAAGGTGAGATTGGAGATGTCCCTTGATGTGTTTTATCCTCCCCAAAGATACCTTTCCTCTAGTTTCTCAGACACACCCTTCCTATCTCCATGTCAATGAAGCTGAGGCAATTTGCCCTTCAGCAGAGAGTGAGGGAAAACTGGCAAGGCCTCCTTGTGCCAACCAAAGTTGGGTATGGGATGTCAGAGTGGAGCCCACTTACCTCTCACGATGTCATCATCCCTCGGCAAAAACACTCCTCACAGCTCGAGCCTATCTCCTGGGGCCTGACCTCTTTGTCAAGCCTGCAGTCAGCCTGCTTATCGGGTCTGACCACCTCCAGCTGGATCTTATTTTTGATTTGGCTGCTTCTTCTCAGCTGTTTCTATTTCAGGCCTCTCTTCCTGATTCTTGAAAGTGAAAGTAGCACAGTTGCCTTCCTTCTGCCCAGGTCAAGGCATAGAGATTGTATGCAGGCCCTATGGGACAAAAGATGGGTGTCCATCACGGACTTCTGGTAGAGGCCTCATTTGAGAATAGCTGAGCCTCCACTAGGAGTCCGAGTTTCAGAACAAGACTAGTAACCCAAAACATATAAACAAGATAAAGAGAGATTTCAGCACGATAGAAAGGGAGAGTATTGTTGTTTTCCCAGATAGCAGCTGAAGAGCAATCCAGGTCTGGAGGTAGCAGCCTCCCCCCATACCCCACCCCCTCACAGCAATCATGGCCGACTTTCTTTCAATTTTGAGCAATTGAACTACTGAGTGCTCCAAGTCAACCCCACTTATTACACAGCTGTTATCCAGCTATGAGGCCCAGCATGTCCAGAGCCAGAAATCCACCCCTCCCGCCACATGAACAACTCAAACACAGAGATCTTTTCTCAAATCCATATGCCTCAGATCTGGGGGTGTGCTTCTACCTCCAGGAGCAAGTGGCTCCTGAAAGGCTAAAGGAGATTTTAAAAAAAAAAAAAGAGCAAGACGGATTCTCCCTTGCCATTCTCATACCACTGCTTAGTTTGCCCCCCCTTCCCACCCACAACCCCTCCTACTCCCCAAGGGTGCCATTTTGGAGCCAAAATCCACTTTGTCAGCGCAAGAGCAGCCCTGCCTTCTCTTGCTCCACACACCATGTGACCCTGGAGAACCTCCAGGGCATATTTCATCTGGCATCAACAACCAGAGGTCACGGTGACCCAAAACTTCCTGCCTTCTCAGGCCTGGCAGCGTCTGCCAAAGCTAGCCATGGCGGGGACAGGAGTGCGCCGCTTGTGGGGAGCTGACCAAGTGTGGTGTCGGCCGCTTTGCCTGCCAGGAGACAGCAACACTGGTTTTCCACTGCCGACCATTCATTGGACTTGGACGACTTTGTTCCTTCCCAGGGACCAAGTCAACAAGCTGAGACCGGAGGAGCTGTGGCTCTGGCATGCAGGGCAAAGCCATTTCTGTTTGCATGCACACCATGGGCAGTACCTATGCTAGGTGGTCCCCAGAAACTCTGATTTCCCACCTGTTCTGCCAGCCTGGCATTTCAGTGTGACAAGGGTTCAGGACTCCCACGAATTGCCATTCCATTTTTTTTTCCCACATAGAAAAAAAAAAAAACCACAAATTGTTTTAAGGCCAGAGGCTTTATGTTGAATTTATCTCAGGGTCAAAGGCAAAGAAGGTAAAACTCTAAGGCTGGAAAACTGTTTCAGTATCAGTTTTCAGGTTCCTTTTCTATGCAAGAATCATCAAGTTTTAGGGCTAGTAAAGATCATAAACTATCCAAGCCAGTGATTCTTCATCTAATTTGGTAAAGAGATCTTTGAGCAATTTATAAAAACCACCCACTCCTAGCCGTAGGAAAAAAAACCTGTGAACACATAAGATTTTACTCGCCATTTTGAGAGTGCAGGGACCCTGGAAACCTGTCACAGATGTTCTTGTCTGCCTCCAGGACCGTCTGTTTCCCGCTCAGCACTCTCTTTTTGCAGAAGTGGCAAGATGATACCCAGAGAAGATGTTGACTCTTGTGAGGGTCGAAGTTAGCTGCGGTTCTGTTGAACCCAGATCCTGTTCCACAGCCTTTCTAGCAGATGACATCACGTCCACCACCCTGGGAGCCCCCTTCCTTTCATCTTATTTTCTTTACTCTTATTGTACCTCCTTTCCTTCATTTTCTCCCTTCCTGCTCTTTCCTCCTTAGTTCCCTTCTCTTTAATTCTCATGCTTTTTCTCTTCAAACCTTGTGTTCCCTTGTAGTTTCCCACACTCACCTCTCTTTTCTTCTTTCTGCTTTGTGCTTCAGGAACCTGATCAACTGTGGTGTTAGCTCTGTGGTCCTCTGAATAGGTCATCGACTTCTATTTAATCAAAGGATTTGATGTCTAAACTGAGGACCGAAAGGGATTGCAGAAAAAAGTGAAATCAAAGAGAAAATTCTATCTCTCTTCTTAATGGATCTTTTTACCTTTAGTTTAAAAAAAAAAAAAAGACAGCTCCATAAAGGGAGTGAAACACAGAAATCAACTCTGCAGATCAGATCCAAGGACCCTTGGGGATCTCTGAGACCCTTTTAAGGAGTCCACAAGGTCAAATTATTTTCAAAACAATACTAAAATATTATTTGCTGTATTCACTGTGCTGCCATTTGCACTGATGTACATAAACTGCAGTAGGTGAAATTGCTGGGGCTTTAGCACATATTAAGGCAGTGAAACCAAGTCGGAAGGCATTATTTACTGCTATGAACAACAGTACAGCCGGGCTTGGTGGCTCAGCCTGTAATCCCGTGCCTTTGAGAGGCTGAGGTGAGTGGATTGCCTGAGCCCGTGGGTTCGAGACCTCATCTCTACAATAAATAAATAAATAAAAAAATTCAGCTGGGCATGGTAGCGCATGCCTGTAATTCCGGCTACTTGGAAGGCTGAGGTGGAAGGGTCGCCGGAGCCCAGCAGGTGGAGGCTGCGGTGGCCGGGAGCCGCCACTGTACTCCAGTCTGGGTGACAGAGTGAGACTCCAACTCAAAAACAAAACAAAACAAAACAACAGTTCATACAAAAAAGTAAGCTTCCCTTTAGCATGCACTTAAAGAAGCAGTTAAACTTATTACTTATTTTTATTAAATTGAGTACATTGAGTACATATCTTTTTATATTTTGTGACAAAATGGGAAATACGCATAGAGCACTCCTGCCTGTTTACTGAAGTAGAATTGTTGTCTCAGGAGTAAGTAGTCATGCAAGTGAGAGCTAAACTAAGTCAGTCACTTTTTTCACAGAATACTAGATTTATATGAAAGAACGACTGACAGACAAACGATGGCTATTTCAACCTAGGTATTTTGCAGATGTTTTCTCAGTAACAAACACTTCAAGGGCAAAACCAATAATACTTTTGCCAGTCATAAAATTCAAGTTTTCAAGCAAAAATTTGAATGTTTGAAAACATGTATCTATCACCATGAACTTAATAACTCCCCAATACTTAAAACTTTTCTGATTTGATCAGTGTTATTATTGAAATATGTGATGATTTGAATTTTGGAATAAAGTGTGCCAACATTTGAAAGATTGGCAGAAATCAATGGGACAATATTTTCCAATGACCAAATGCACAGTGTTATAAAAACCATGCATGAGGAAAATACCCATTCAAAATACAAGCGGGACTAGTGGATTTTAATATAACTGAGTACAAAATGTTCGTTTTTAAGGTTCCAGATTCTGTAATACAGTTAATATTTTTAAAACTACCACTTGTTGTGTTTTGATGTAGTAGCAAGAAAAAAAAAAGTCTACAATTAGCTGGGAACACTACTAAGATATCCCATTCTTTTTCTATTACATAACTGTATAAGGCAGAAGTTTCTTTAACTACTTCAACTTAAACGTGTCATTACAATTTGAATATAAAAGGAGATAAAATCTATGTCTTCAACTAAACCAAACTTTAGAGATTTGTAGAAATGTAAAACAATGCCTTTTTTTCTTTTGGAAAAAATGGGAGCTAATGAATTTTTTTAATTTCTCAGTTTTAATTTCTACTACAGTAAATATGAATAGATACAACTCTCATAAGCAAAGCTTCTTTGAAGTCCTTTATAATCTTAAAGCACACAAAGGAGTTCTGAGACCAACATGTTTAAGCACCACTGCTATGGACTATTCTAAGAAGAAAGAAAAGCTAAGTCATTCAGTGTCAAACACTGTGAGGAGTCTAGCTCTGACAGAGCTCACAGCCTAGTAGGAAGATGAGACGTGCAGATCTATAACAACTCCACAGGCACAGGAGTGCCAAAGGAGAGAAGAGACGAAGTGCTACCAGAGCTCCACGTGAGCAGAGGGAAGAGGGGTTAGAAAAGTCTTCACAGAGAAGTAACAGTCCAGAAGCTGAATGGAAACTGAGCACTCAGAAAACAAAATCAAAGATGAGGCTGTAGGGTTGGGGTGGTGCTGGGCTTGCTGAGCAGGGAGAACAGGAGCAAGTTCCATTAGATGCAGAGTCTCCATTATGCATTATCCATTAATGCAAAGTCTCCAGGGAGAAGCCTCTTACACAGCTGGCATTCTATAAATATTTGCCAGATGAATCTGCACATGAAAGCAATGGTTGACTACACCTTGAATGGATTTAGCTTTATCTTATCTTTCCAGTTTCCATAGTACATGTGAGAAAATTTTGTGTAAAGCTGTCAGAAGCCAAATGAAATGAGATGATGCCTGCCAAATGCAAATCAGAGATGAGCTCTAACGAAACTCTCCTCTCCTTGCTCCAATGTCTCCTTTATCACAGTTTCTTATGAAGTCAGCCCCTGGCTGAGATGCCTTTGTCCCAACCTGAGAAGTACACTGAATGAATTAGGGGGAGTCAGACACAACTTGGGAGTCATCATTTGATGCACTTATTCTGAACATCCACTCCCTGATAGAAGCAATGGGGATTTAGAGATGAAACAGTGCTGTTCCTTCCCTCACTGTCCCATGAACAAGACATTCAAAGGAGAGAAGCACATCTGACCATGACTTGGAGGGTTCAGTGCTATTCCTAGTACGGAACGGAGGAGAACATTGCCTAAAGTTGGTGAAGTTTTCCAGAGAGGATGGAAAAGATGGGAGTAATTCAAGAGATGTGTAAAGAATAAAGACTGATGAAACCCACAACACTAATCCATGAATTGAAAGGTTCCAAAGGACAGGGATTCTGTCTTATTTGCCTCTGAATCCCGAACATCCAACACTGCCTGTCACAGCAAAGTGCTTGTCATAAATGTCTGATGAGTTAGCTACTCTGAATACAAGGGCAAGAAAGAGATATGCTGTCAAAACACAATTCTGAATATGCCACGCATTATCTATGCTCTGGTTTGTGACTCCTCACTCTCCCTTTGTCCGTCATTAGAAATCCTGCCAGTCTTTGGTACTCAAATCAGCCCCTAGCAGGCAGCCTCTCCTGGACTGGCAATCTCCTGTTTCATTACAGAGCCTTGCAGGTCCTCAGGATAAATGAGATAGCAGCCACTGAAGATCAAGTCTTTGTTTCACCTTCACACAGACTCTCTGTCACCTCCCTCTCTCAGCAGACAGGGACCAGAAGAATTGCATTGGTATCCTAGTTGTGAGCCAGATTCTCTGTAAGGAAGGTTACAATCAATACGCATGACACAAGACTGATATGATGCCCTGGAACTGAGGGAGCCACTGCAAAACTCATGCCAATCATTTCCTAAGGTCACACGTCCTGCTCTTCCAGGATGGATGGGCCTGCTCCCTGCCTCAGCCAGAGCAAGGAGGAAAGCTTCAGTGATGGATGACAGCAAGGGGATTATCACCCTAAAGAAAGGGTGTTGGGGAGTTCTCTCACCTCCCCCATCTGCACTGACATGCACAGAAATTCAGCACTACCCATCATGTCTCAAATCACCCAAGTTTAAGATGCTTCCTCTTCCTGGGATTGGCTGCCAATACAAGTGGCACCAAGAGAAAATTAATTATGCTTGGTTGAACTTGAGTGCCATAACTCACACGGCTACATTAGTCAGGACAAATGACGTGAACTTAAGAAGCAAGCTGGAGTTATTGAAGAGGTGAAGGGATAAATAACAAGTTGAATTTCAGGCTCAAGGACTTGAAGCAGTTCCATCAACCTGGAGCTTTCTAAAGCACCATTTAATGGGAATTCTCAGAACATTTTGAATAGATACTTTTTGATCAAAAACAAATCTTTAATGTAAGTATAGAAAGGGATAGTGGAGCCGGGCTCGGTGGCTCAGCCTATAATCCCGCGCCTTTGGGAGGCTGAGGTGAGTGGATTGCCTGAGCCCGCAGGTTCGAGACCCGCCTGGGCAGCTAGACCCATCTCTACAATGAATCAAAATCAGCCGGGCGTGGTAGCACATGCTTGTAATTCCGGCTACTTGGAAGGCTGAGGCGGAAGGATCGCCGGAGCCCAGCAGGGTGAGGCTGCGGTGGCCAGGAGCGGCCACTGCACTCCAGTCTGGGCGACAGAGTGAGACTCCAACTCAAAAAAAAAAAAAAAAAAAAAAAAAGAAAGGGATAGTGGGATGAGGAGAGGAAGTAGGGGGCAGTCATAGAATGCTGGAGGAAGTTTAAGAAAGGAAAATCTTATTGAAAACCATCTACTCATACTGTGAGATCCAGGTAGAAATTTGTCTATTTCATCAAGGCCGTCCAGTGCTCCCCTTACTCAGGCTGAGGGAGACCCCTTCTCCACTTATCTCATACAATACCCTTTACTTACTCTGTCATAGTATATACCAGGGGTGCCAAAAAGTGTGTACACATTTTAAGAAGTGTTAAGAGACATTCACTTTAATCAGAAGTGTCTGGCCACTGATAGTAACCACTTTGAGCACCTCTTGCAATTGCAAAAGTCAAAAGTGATTTGTATTTATCTTACTGAGTAATTCAATTTTAATATAGGGTTTTTTTTCCTTTGTTAAAATGTGTATACATTTTGTTGGCACCCTCGGTGTAATATATTGTAGTACTTTATTTCTAAAAATGTTCCCCTCTAGGACTCTGATGGTCCCTGAACACAGGAATTTCACAGAAATATCTTTGTGGCCCAGGGTTCAAGCTTTGGTAAAGGCCCACAGTAGAAACTCAGTATGTTGAGGGGCTATGCTTTCAGTGAGATTCAAGTAACAAACTGAAAAATGAATGATTGATTAAAAATAGAGAGTCTCAAACAATGTTGATGTCCCAGAGGCTGCTTTAACTGTACTTTTTCTGTTAGGTTGCTTTCTTTACCCAGAATAATATTGCCTAATCTTAATTAAAGACAAGTAAAAAGTCCTGTAGAGGCATGGTAAACTCTAAAGAAACAAAGTTTATAAATACAGAAAATCAGTTTCCTCCGTAAAACAAATGCCTTTAAAAACAGTGGAAAACATTTTTAAGAGTGTGAGCTTCGAATTTCCTGGAACCCAACATATTGGAAATTAGTAGCATGAGCCCAAAATACCAATGGCTTCACCTGTCTTTCCATTGTCTATCCATATCCTGAAAATGAAAGAAAAAAATCCCTGAGATGAAAGATCTCATTAAGCTGCAAATTCAAACCCAGGGTCCAAGATTCAAATGGCTTCTTCTTTGGTGTCTAAATAAACGCTGCTAATAAAAATCCCTGCAAGTCCACAAAATAAGAGGCCATTTTATTCAGGTCACAGAAACAATCCATACAACACAGAACAAGAATGTTTCTCCAATAAATTTATGAAAATCTTCCTCTTTGGAAGTCAAAATTAAGATTCCTCCTATTCTCCTGGGTCAGATCTGTAAGGTTACCACAGCCAGGAGGGCTCTCTCTGAATGTTGAGGGCTACTCAATTAATCTTCCTGTTTGCAGAGATTTGAAAGCATTTAAGGAAGGTCAAAACACAAACCCAAGCAAATGCAGCTGAATTACCTAGTATTGTGCAAATTTTACCACTGCTAATTTTCTCCTTCCCCTTTTTCATTGTCTCTATGTTCATCCTCTACCCCCAAGTTCACTTGTTTTTGCTTTGTTTTGTTTTGTCTTTTATAGAGGTGTGGGGCACAAGTGTGGATTAATGACATAGGTAGACTGCATGTAGGTGTAGGTGAAGTTTGGGCTTCCACCTGGCCCTCCTTCCCCTGGTAGTGGACCTTGTACCCTTTGTGTTGTCCTCATGTCCCACACTCTTCTCCTTCCCTTCCTCCCTCCCCTAGCAATGCCCAGCAACTGATGATTTCTCCCTTTTGTACATATGATTATTGTTCAAGGCCCAATTATCTTATGAGTGAGAACATGCAGTATTCAGTTCTTTGTTTCCGTGATAGATCACTCAGTATGATGGTCTCCAACGCCATCCAATCTGCAGTGAAGTCCATGATTTTGTTCTTTTTTGTGGCTATGTGATACTACATTGTGTATAGGTACTCACATTTTCTTTATCCAGTCCACTATCCATGGGCAGTAGAGTTGGTTCCACAGTTTTGCTATTGTGAATACTGTGGCAATAAACATGCATGTGCAGGTATCTTTTTGGCAGAACGATTTCTGTTCCTCCAGGTATATTACCAGGGAGGGATTGTTGGATCCTATGGAAGGTCAATTTTTGGTTCTATTAAGAATCGCCAGCTGGGCTCGGTGGCTCAGCCTTTAATTCCATGCCTTTGGGAGGTTGAGGTGAGTGGATTGCCTGAGCCCGCGGGTTCGAGACCTGCCTGGGCAGCGAGACCTCATCTCTATAATAAATCAAAAAATCAACCAGGTGTGGTAGCGCGCGTCTGTAATTCCGGCTACTTGGAAGGCTGAGGCGGAAGGATCGCCGGAGCCCAGCAGGTTGAGGCTGCGGTGGCCGGGAGCGGCCACTACACTCCAGTCTGGGCGACTGAGTGAGACTCCAACTCAAAAAAAAAAAAGAATCGCCACACTGATTTCCATAGACATTGAACTAGCTTGCATTCCCACCAACAGTATAGAAATATTCCCTTTTCACTGTACTCGCATCAGCATCTGTTATTCTTGACTTATTAATGATAGTTTTCCTTATCGGAGTGAGATGGTATCTCACTGTAGTTTTGATTTACATTTCTCTGAAAACTAGTGAGGCTGAGCATTTTTCATTTGTCTGTTGGCTGAGTGTATGTCTTCTTTTGAGAAATGTCTGTTCATGTCCTTTGCCCACATTTTTTTTTTTTTGAGTTGGAGTCTCACTCCATCACCCAGACTGGAGTGCAGTGACCGCTCCCAGCCACCGCAGCCTCGACCTGCTGGGCTCCGTGATCCTTCTGCCTCAGCCTTCCGAGTAGCTGGAACTACAGGCGCACACTACCACACCCAGCTAATTTTTGATTTATTGTAGAGATGAGGTCTCACCAAGTTGCCTAAGCGGGTCTCGAACCCACGGTCTCAGGCAATCCACTCACCTCAGCCTCCCAAGGTGCGGGATTATAGGCTGAGCCACCGAGCCCGGCTCTCTGCCCACTTTTAAATGGAATTATTATTTTTTTCCTTTCGCTTTGTTTGAATTCCTTGTAGATCCTGTATGTTAGGCCTTTGTCAGATGCATAATTTGTAAATATTTTCTCCCATTCTGTGGGTTGCCTCTTTACTCAATGTTTTCTTTTGCTGTGTAAAAGCTTTTCAGTTTGATGAGGTCCCACTTATCTATCTTAATTTTTATGGCATTCACTTTTGGAGACTTGGTCAAGAATTAATTGCCTACTTCGATGTGTATAAGGGTGTTTCCTATGTTTTCCTCTAGGATTCTTATAGTTTGAGATTTTACGTTTAGAGCTTTGATCCATTTTGAGTTGATTTTTGTATATGGCCATAGATAAGGATCCAGTTTCATTCTTCTGAATGTGGTCAGTTTTCCCAGCACCATTTGCTAAATATGGTCTGCTTTCCCCAATGATTATCAGTGGGTTTGTTGAAGATGAGTTGGTTAAGAGACTGTGTTTTTGCTTCCAGAATCTCTGTCCTGTTCCATTGGTATATGTATCTATTCTTGTACAAATGCCAGGCTGTTTTAGTTACTGTAGCCTTGTAAAAAATTTTAAAGTCTGGAAATGTGGTACCTCCTGCTTTGCTCCTTTTGCTGAGAATGGGCAGAAGTTGGAAGCATTCCCCCGAAGAACAGGAACAAAACAAGGTTGCCCACTCTCACCCTTCCTGTTCAGCATACTGCATAAATCCCACCCAGGGAAATCAGGTAAGAGACAGAAATCAGGGGCATCCAAATAGGAAAAGAGAAAGTTAAGCTATCCCTCTTTGCAGATGACTTGATTTTATACCTTGAAACCCCAAGAAAGTCCGTCAAAATCCTCCTCGCACTGATCCATGTCTTTGGTAAAGTTTCAAGATACAAAATCAATGTACAAAAGACCATTGGCTTTCCATACACCAGTGGCAAGCCAGCAGAGAATCAAATAAAAAGCACGATTCCATTCACAATAGCCACACACAAAAAATGAAATACGTTGGCATCCACCTAACCAGAGAAGGGAAAGACCTTTACAACAAGAACTACAGGACACTGCTTAAAGAAATCAAAGATGACACACACAAATGGAAAAACATTCCTTGCTGATGGATTGGAAGAATCAATACTGTCAAGATGTCCATCCTACCCAAGGTAATCTACAGATTAAATGCAATAGCCATCATATTACCAATATCACTTTTCTCATACCAGGAAATGACAATATAGAAATCCACATGGAAACAGAAAAGAGCATGAATAGCCAAAATCACTTTCTTTTATTCTTTCTTTTCTTCCTTTTCATTCTCTTTACTTTGTCTCCATTCTCTTTTTATTAATATAGTTTGAATTTGGGGTATTATCCAATTATGCTGGAATATTTGGGTCATTTCATCTAGATGAATGTCTGTCTCTATAGCATCTTTCCATTTAGGCACAGAAGAAATAAGAAGTGTATGGTTAGAATAAAGATACATTGTGTTCATCAATTTGAGCAAACTGGAGGGTACTAAAGACACAGAAAGGAATTGTTGTTGCAGTTTAGATTTTTAAAAACATCTTTTAGCGCAGGCCTGTAGTTCAGGCTACTTGGAAGGCTGAGGCAAAAGGATTGCTGAGCCCAGCAGGTCAACACTGGGGTCGCTGTGAGTGTGCCACTGCAGGTGATGGAGAGAGATGCCAACTCGAAAAAAAAAAAAAAAAAATCTTTGACAAGATGCATCTGTTAAACAAATTAATACATGTTAATACATGCAGTAGGCACTCAAAAGTGTTAATTTGGTTGTTATTTTTACCATCATTATCAGACATGCTGACCAGCAATATTCCCTCCTTGTAATATGCAGTTTGTGGTGTTGTATTGACCATAGACTAAGGCAGTATCAGTTCTGTTGTTAGGTGGGTGAAGAATCCACACATTCGCTTTCAGTGTACTCTGAGTCGCATGACCGTCCCTCATCCAGAATTATAGGAACAGATGACCAATGTAACTGACAACCAAGAATTTTTTAAAAGGAAGAAAAAAAAATTGAGAAAAATCAACACTGGAGGAAAGAAGCCACAGACTTGACAAATACAAGTATTGAAAACTCAAGAAAATAGAGCTAACAGAATATAAAGAAAAATATTTAAGATTAAGTATTAATATCTTCAGAATGATTAGAAGGGTATCACATCTATGGAGAAGCAGTAGCCAGTCCCTTGCTGCTTAAGTGTGGCCCATAGACTAGCAGTGTCACCATCATCTGGGAGCTTGTTAGAAGCACAGACTCTCAGTCTTCATCCTAAAGTGACTGAAACAGAATCTGCCACTTAACAAGACCCAGAAGTGATTTGTATGCCCATTCCTATTAGAGAAGCACTGAACTAGCAGGCGTAGCATTTTAAATTTTGATTATTAAAAAAAAAGATTGATGAACTGCAAAGCAGAAATAGATACAGTTGAACTGAAAAACATTGTGTTACTCTCCTTTAGTACTACATCTGAAATCTTGTTAGCAAAACTACACATTAGGTGAAAACAAAGGAAAATTTTTTATAGATTCCTATGTTTAGCATCTAAACTGCTAGACAAATAGAGCAAAACAAAGACATATTGAGCATAGCAACAATTCAGAAAAGTTACCATTCTCATGTCCTCTTAGGAAAAAAATACATACACACACACACACACACACACACACACACACACACACACACACACACACTTCTAAATGATTTATGGGACCCCCCAAAATGGAATTTATTTATTAAAAAATTATGTACTTATTCGCACATTTTTTTTTTTTTTGAGTTGGAGTCTCACTCTGTCGCCCAGACTGGAGTGCAGTGGCCGCTCCCGGCCACCGCAGCCTCGACCTGCTGGGCTCCAGCGATCCTTCCGCCTCAGCCTTCCAAGTAGCCAGAATTACAGGCAAGCGCTACCATTCCCAGCTGATTTTTGATTTATTGTAGAGATGAGGTCTGGCGCCCAGGCGGGTCTCGAACCTGCGGGCTCAGGCAATCCACTCACCTCAGCCTCCCAAAGGCGCGGGATATTCGCACATGTCTAAACTTCAGTCACCTTCAAAGCACTCTCTGTTTGATGCAATACACCTGTTGAGATGCTTTTTTTTTTTTTTAACTGCTCAAGACAGTTTTTGAACTTGTCAATTTTGATGCCTTTTCATGCTTCAGTCATTTTTGGTTTCACTTCTTCCATTGGCAAAATGTTTTGCCTTGAGGACTTTTTGCATCCAGGGAAACAAACAACTAAAAAAGTTGCTCATGATACATGGTGAATAGAGAGGGTGGTGCATGGAGGTCATGCTGGTTTTGGTCAAAACTGCTGAACATTCGGGCAGCGTGGGCAGGTGCCAACGTTGTCATGGTGGAAGAACCAGTCACCTGTTTGCCACAACTCAGGACGTTTCTTCCACAAATCATGATACAATCCTCTCAAAACTGCCAAGTAAAAACTTTGGTTGACAGCTTGATCCGCAGGCACAAATTTTGAGTGTACTCGGCCGGGCTCGGTGGCTCAGCCTGTAATCCCGCCCCTTTGGGAGGCTGAGGTGAGTGG